>NW_020438987.1:523044-540485 GCF_000699045.2 Agrilus planipennis | reverse complement strand
ATGACCCGAAATTGATTGTAAATAACAATTCCTTTACTTGTAAATAATCATTTATTTATTGTTTATGTGTGGTAATATGTTTAAGTGCCTTGGGGATATGCTAGATATTTCTAACGGACATACAATATTTATTTATCAGTCGTGTAAGTTTTTGACCAACCAAGTTTGTATGGTTTTGAGAGATTAACTAAAGGGCAGACTAGAGATGCTTTCTAAACTTTCTAGAGGGTAGGTAATGGGAACACTATATATTTCAAACACATTATGTCGATTATGACAACTAATATTGCAGAAAAGGGATTTTATTGATTTCAAAAGCCAGATATTCATAACAGATATTGGTAAGTGTTTTTAGGGATAAAAAATGGTTATCAAAAAATTGTTTTGATATCGTATTCTCATAAAAACTACGTAGGTATACCATTTTTTGTCGAAAAAGGTGCTTCATTTGAATCGCAGATTTTGCACGGTGAACAGGAAAATAAAGTTTAAGTCAACGAGGTAATTTCCGTGAATCGGTCGTAAAGGTCGCGTTTTCTAAATTCAAAAATGAGTTATCCTAGTTAGAGAGTTTTGCTATAAAACGAAGAAACGTGTTATTTTTATGCTCAGCTTAGATTTAAAAAAAAAGACGAAGAGTCCATGCCGATCCGAGAATTTAATAGCAGAAACACCTGTTGGGATAATAACTTCGATTAAAAATGACATGGAAAGGAAGAAAATTCTCATTTTTCGTTTTTTATCATGAAAATTAATAATAAAAACTTGTAGCGTCGTTTCAGCCCTTACTAATAAAATTATATTATCATATTTAAATATTTATACTATTACGCCCTCAAAAGATATAAGTCATAGTATACTTTACATTTAAATTTTGTTTAAAACTAATTTCTTATATTGTTAAATTAATAATTTTTAAATATACTTGATATAATACGAATGTGAATTTGACTGCTTGTTATCATTTCAAGCCTTAACTACTTTACCGATCATAATGAAAATTTTGTACACACATTGTCAAGGGTATAGTAAAGGTCACAGGGTACCTTTTGTCTAGAAAAAAAAATGGCTTTATGTGACCGTCGATGATCTTCGACATTTACGACACCAACACTGCGGGGTAAAGCCTCTCATAAAATTTTGTACACACATAGTCAGGGATTGAGAAAAAAATATAGGTTACCTTTTATACAGAAAGAAAGTACTGTTCCCGAGGGATAGAGAAATTAATAATTTTCGTAGTCGTTGATGATCGACGACACATGTATTAGGGCATGAACGCGAATGAAGGCGCATGTAGAACATAGTATTTAATAAAAATACATGAATCCATCATTAATTCGAAGGATATCCTGCAATTACAGTACAAAAAAGCTAGTTTTGCAGAAAAAATTATACCTAGATAAGAAAAAATACATAAGTTATTGCATTTTCAAGAATGCTTGATTGTTGACTGTTTTAAAAAATTAGTAAACGAATGGACTTGGATATTTAGCATCTACTTTCTTTATTGCTAATTTTTAACAGCTTAGCTGATTGTAAATCATGAGGATATGTTTTTTACAATTACTTATTTACTATTTTTTGTGCAAAACTTTAGCTCAGGATAGGAACGAGTGCAGGTACGTGTCCAACCAGTCTTAGGACTGACGACCTTATGATGATGATGATGTGCAAAACTTAAAATACTTACGAGTCTAAACAATATTGCAGAATCAACAATTAAAAACTTTTCTGAAATTAACTTTTGATTTTATTTGCGTTTGTTTTTCAATTGTTTTTTTTTACCATATTTAGTTTTATGATTAGACAACCACTGAATATATATGTAGATCAAACGACGAAAAGTAGTTTCATAATTAATAAACAGAGTATCACAACCGACCCNTGTAGATCAAACGACGAAAAGTAGTTTCATAATTAATAAACAGAGTATCACAACCGACCCAGGTTGTGGTCCTCGACTCACGGAGTGATAACATCACTTCAATCTTGCAATATTAATCGGGTGAGAAGCAGGTTACAAACCGCCTCTGCGCCAGACACTTTGATGTATTCGTAGGTACGAGAATGTAAAATATTTCGTTCTAAGTCCTATGAAAACCGCACATTTTTAAATTTTAAACAACGCCCGTTTACAAAACAAAAAAAAGTTACGTTCGTGATCAGGATATCGTGGTTTCGTAGATAGAGAAGAAAGAAAGGATAGGAAAACCGAGGAAATGCCAATGATATGGAGAGAACTATCCAACCACCAAAATGACTCCTACTTCTGCCTCACTAAGACATTTGCATCTAATCACAAGAACAAGGATACAATAATATACGAGGTGTGTTCAAAAAGTACCGAGCGGGTTACGTGTATTCGATTTTCCATTTTTTATGGCGTTATGTTGGCACCCATGTTTCTCACTTATACCGAAAAATTCGGTCATGTTCAATGTTCAGTTAATTTTTGACAGCTGCTTCGCTTGCACGTATTTTGGCACGTCTTCGATTTTTGCCTATTCCAAGAAATTGATCAAACAATCTATATCAAATTTTCTGTAAAAAACAAAGTTAGGTGCGCGGACGTATTCCGAATGTTGATTGTGGCATATGACGAAGCTACCTTGGAACGAAGCGGCGTTTATCGGTGGTATAAAATGTTCTCAGAGGGCCGAGAAGATGTGAACAACGAAGAGCGTGCTGGGCGCCCAAGCACGTCAACAAGAGACGAAAACATTGATGAAGTGAAAAAAATTGTATTGGCCAATCGTCGAATCACCATTAGAGAAATTGCTGAGAACCTAAACATATCGATTGGCTCCTGCCATTCGATTTTTACCAATGATTTGGGCATGAGACGGGAGCCGCGAAATTCGTACCAAAATTGCTTAACTTCGATCCGAAGCAGCATCGCATTAACATTATTAAGGAGCTGTTGGGTTATGTCCGCGACGACCAAAATTGCTCCAGAGGGTGATAACTGGTGGCGAATCATGGGTTTATGGTTATGACGTGGAAACCAAAACTCAATCAGCCCAATGGAACCTGCCTCACGAGCCAAGAAAGAAAAAAGTGCACCAAGTTAGGTCGAATATGAAGGTTTTGCTTACAGTTTTCTTCCATTGCAAGGACGTGGTACATCATGAGGTCTTTGCACAGGGTAGAACGGTCAATAAGGAATATTACCTTCAAATTAGTCTTAGGACTGAAGCCCTTATGGTGATGATGATGATATGATATTTAGTTAAAAGAAAACTACTATAGTCTAGTTCAGGTCAAACACTATTTTTATTTATAATCTTCCAACTTTTAGCACTTAAATACGGGACTTCTTCAAGTCAGCGATTACATATACCAGATCTACTTCGCAGTGCCTTTCTTTCAATTAAATAATTTTGCATTGCGAGCTTATCAGTAGATGTAACATGAACCTATAAATAAAAGATCTAAAAAGCTTTAGAAAATTTAGTACATCCCTAGTACATATTCATCTGAAAAGCTCTTTTGAAATGGATAATCGGTTAAATTATTACAGAGACATGAGCTAAATGAAAAGCATGATTACGCTATATAAACATAACTGAAGCCTGACTTGAATGCAGTGTATCAGCTTTGGCCAGTTAGTTTTAATAGAAACGCTAAAGTTTGTTTTCGAAATGAATATTTTTATGTTTGATTTCTTTTGTTTCAATTTTAACATTATTTACTTAAAAATTCTACAATTTGTATTTGCTAAACCCTGAAACANGTTCAGGTATAAACCATTTCCTTTTTCGTTTCATTAGTTCATTCATGGATTAGGTTTGAGATAATTCAACAACTCGAAACTAAAACCGTACTATTTCACTTTTTTTTTTTTTAAAAGCTCGTCGAACTACATCAGTAATACGAATTTCCCGTGCAAAATTCTTTGCCCATCTACATCATGCCAGAGAACAATGTGTAAAATCAAATCGTGCTTGAACCTAAATAAATTGCGGTTGGAGTTGTTTTTTCATTTTTCGCTAACTGCGCTTACTACAGCAGCTTTTGTAAAAGAAAACGCTCGACTGGTCTAATTTTATTGTTAGCTTAGCTCTTGTCGAAAGCTCTTTCTCTATCGTTCTACTTTTTTTTCTATTTCAATGAATCGAAAATACACGTATGTAAACCGCACGAAAAATTTAATAACAACTCTGTAACATTACCATTACCAGTAGAAAGTAACATTGATTAAAAGTAAGATGAAAGGTAGACATGTGTTCGTTAGTATTAGAGTGCTGCTAGTTTAAAATTTGTGCCTAAAAAGGTCGCAATGTATTGCATTGTATTAATCGACACTGCACATCTTACTCTACTTACTCTAACGTTTATAACGATGGGCTTTTGTTTCTTTTTCTTTTTTGGGTGTTTCAGTCCCATAAGCCACTTGTGCTGGCAGGCAGTCCCTCCAGATTACGTCGGAAGGTAGAGCGGAAAGCCCTCTTCGGCCTCCTTTCAGGAATCATGGGAATGGGTGGGTGGTGGTTCGGGTGAGAAAGATGAGACGAAAGAAATGAAGACAGAAGAGAACGAAAGATTATCTGTGGCATGTTACTACCCCAGCATTTGCCTAAGTGATCCAAGGAAGTTACAAAAAAACTTGACTCAATGCAGACGGACTCGGAATCCTCCCGAATGCTAAGCAACAGTCTAAACGTCTAGACCATGTCGCTCGGTATGTGTGATGATGGGCTACCTTTAAACACGGTATTTTCAGTGGTAACCTCGTAACTCATTTCATTTGGAAATAAAAAACTGTAACGTGTCGTGGGACACCCGGACACTCTGTCCAGTGTTGTAAAAACTTGGTTGTTTCCCCTTCTATATCGTGGGGACTATTCGACATTTGAAAAGCTGTCCACACGTAGTTCTGTAACTGACAGAAATCGCACAGGTTGTCATCCGCCTTGCTCCATTTAAAGAGAATATTCAACATGCGCGGTTTAAGGTCCTCCATAACAGTTGGTGCCTACATGGGAGCGCTTCGTTGTTCTCGCTGCCTCTAATGGCCTTCCAAGGCGTCACTCCCGGTTTTCCAGGGCTTTGGCCGCACGAAGGAAACTGTTTCTTGACTTTAGGCGGGGTTCAGCAAGATTTCTAGGAGATTTCAGGAGGTGCCTGGCGTCCTCATCCATCTTGGTTCTCACTTTCCTGGCCAGAATTTCTAGCCGTATTTTTGGAGGCACAATACCAGTGAGTTCGTAGAGCTTCTCTAAGGGTATACGTTTCAGGCAGCCAATTGTTATTCTGCAAGCATCGTTGAGTGCTATATTTACTTTAGGTGCGTGTGCTAAGAGGCTCCAGACCGGACATGCGAACTCTCAAACCCAGTAGCACAGTGCAAGGGGTGAAGTTCGCAGTATATTGAGCTTTGATCTCCAGAAAACTTAGGCATTTTAGTTCAGAGCGGTTTATTTATTATTCTTACGCGGAGTAGTTTGCTCGTAAAATTCCTTATTTCACTGTTAAGCCTTTTAACTCTTTGGTAACACAATGTGCTCTTAGTTTCCGGTATTCCAAAAACATTAATTCTTTTTTTAAACAAGTCTACTAAGTATTGACTGAAGTCATGTTTTATAATTAACTAGTGACCCGCCCCAGCTTCGCACGGGTGCAATGCTTTTACTAAATATATTTTTATTTTGTTTAAACTATTATTATCGAAAACNAGCATGCGTAAAACAGCCTTTCAAGTGCATATAATTTAACAGTGATTTTCATGTAAAGAGTAATAATTATTTTTTAGAACTGGGCATTTTTATTTAGTTATAATTATTGAAATTAACAGCTTAATTCACATAAGTTCCACTTCTTTTCACTGAAATAAACAGCAATTAAAATTTAAATTAATTTACCATCAGGAAGACAATTTTTCCGCCTATAAAGCACTTCATATCAAACTTTATACACGGTGTTTAATAAATATCAATGGTTAAAACAGATAAATGTAAAATAGTACATTTTTTTTTATTTAAACTACAAAGATGCACATAATTAAAGGTGGCAATCAATCAATCAACTTTTACTTGTTTGGATTGATTGATTTCTAAACGGTGTTGAAACTTTCATGAATCGCCCTGTATGTACAGTACACTTTATTCAACTAAACTTAATTGTGTTTTCCCTTCATGCTCTTGTTATATGTACGAAAATCAAAGCTAAAATGGGTCCAATTAATTAATTAATTAATTAGTCAATTGAATCGTTTAATTGGATGACCATCGTATGAAAGTACTTACCACTAAATTCAAAACTAAAAAAATTAAAAATAAAAACTAACAAAAAATGTGTTAACTCTTGCCAGTTACTAACTTGCAGAAATACTATTTGTCCTTTCGAAATTAATACCACCAAGGAATATCGTAGTTCAACAGCATTAGTTTCCAATAAATTGTAGCTACAGCACATTTCCTGCTCCCTACTAGTAGCATTCCCACAAGCGCCATTGTTCCAGAAACAACATCATAAATACATACGATACATACATGGATGTATTTGTTACCGGAAATTTCAAATGGCTGTCCCGAAAAAATAACACATTTATAACATCCCAGGTTTTGACCTGGGGAAGTCGTGCTTCATTGTGGATTCACGCTGACTTGTTTATGTTCCCGGCATCCTGCAGGACAATGCTAAATTACCTTGTTCGGGTGAAAATTAATAGACAAGGATAGCAAATATTTCCACCATTTTCCCTCATGTTACTAGAAAGACGGAGGGATCTTTACACGTGGGGTAATTCGCTGAACAACGCGGAAATTATATTAATCTACAATTACTTTAATTACCTCTGTAAATTAGTTTTGCTAATATTCTTCATTTATTTGTTACCTTACAATGAGTTTCCAATTGTCCTAATTCATCGAGGTTTTTGTTTTCAGCGATGTTCCTAGTGTCTATTTTCTTAGTCCGTGATTTAGTAGACGGAAATATATGCAGTGAATATGGCTGTAACGCTTGAGAGTAGCAAATCGTTTATTTTATTTACTGTTCACAAAACAATATATTTTTGATCGAATCAATCTGCTTTAACCGTTAGTACTGCTCTTTTTAATCATATTCACAAAGAAGGTAAAAAGGAACATGAATTATCTGATTTTGAAAAATAACTCCGATCGATTTGGGGTCACTCAAATCATTTATTAAAAATGAAAATCGATTTCAAGACCAATTTTTTCTTTGAAATAAGATGTATATGTACTGTAGGTGATTTGTTTTAAGATCTTAATGCATAATAGCGTATGCAATAAATTATGCAAGGTAGTACACTAAATACCCCTTTAAGCTAGATGTATAACAACACGTACTACCTAGTACATACATGGGTAATTCAAACAAAGAAGTTAAATTACCGTTGGTAAACTAAATGCACATTGTGTTACTAAAGAGTTCCGAATTAACGAAGTTTCTTAGTTTTCTTGTGTAGCATGCTGGAAATAATTTATACGAACAATGCGGCAAACATTCATCATTTCTCATTTTAATAGATACCTAAGCACCGAGTGGCCCTCTCGGAAGAATACTATCACACACACATATACACATACACACACACCACACACACACCACACACACACACCACACACACACCACACACAAACACCACACACAAACACAACACACACACACAACACACACACACAACACACACACACAACACACCACACACACCACACACACACCACACACACANACTAACCGCGAAGAAGGGTTGTACTTTAAAAAGATAAGTATTCGTCCTTGTAATCCTATTAACTATTTAAAGCTGGAATTAACAAGCTAATGTGCGCTTAAAAGAATAATATCTGTATAAATCCCATAAAAGTCATTCACAATATATAACGAAATGAAGACATTACCTGATAAAAGTAATTAAAATTTTTAAAAATCTTATAAATAGTATAATCAAAAAATCAACTTTACATACTTACTCTAATTACTATATTTTATAAAAATAAAACAGTAAATCACTTACCCCTCTCTCTCTTTGGAAACCCGAAAGTTTCTTTCTCATAACCAGCGACCGATTGTACAACAAAAAGTAATTTCAAAAATTTCGCAGTGGCTGACATGATTTAGATTTGATTTTTCTGTTTTCGAAAAATTTAGACTAAAGAGTAAAGGACAGTGGGCAGCCGCGATATTTAAAAAGCGTCTCGAACGTTTACATTCATTCTCAAAAAGCCGTAAAATGCGTCGTGACGCGAATAGCGGACACCACGTCGTCGCCACCGTCAGGACGGCACCAACGCCGGCGTTCAGGATGCAGCAAGACGCGATGAGCATGCGTAAAACAGCCTTTGAAGTGCATATAATTTAACAGTGATTTTCATGTAAAGAGCAATAATTATTTTTTAGAACTGGGCATTTTTATTAAGTTATAATTATTGAAATTAACAGCTTAATTCACATAAGTTCCACTTCTTTTCACTGAAATAAACAGCAATTAAAATTTAAATTAATTTACCATCAGGAAGACAATTTTTCCGCCTATAAAGCACTTCATATCAAACTTTATACACGGTGTTTAATAAATATCAATGGTTAAAACAGATAAATGTAAAATAGTACATTTTTTTTTATTTAAACTACAAAGATGCACATAATTAAAGGTGGCAATCAATCAATCAACTTTTACTTGTTTGGATTGATTGATTTCTAAACGGTGTTGAAACTTTCATGAATCGCCCTGTATGTACAGTACACTTTATTCAACTAAACTTAATTGTGTTTTCCCTTCATGCTCTTGTTATATGTACGAAAATCAAAGCTAAAATGGGTCCAATTAATTAATTAATTAATTAGTCAATTGAATCGTTTAATTGGATGACCATCGTATGAAAGTACTTACCACTAAATTCAAAACTAAAAAAATTAAAAATAAAAACTAACAAAAAATGTGTTAACTCTTGCCAGTTACTAACTTGCAGAAATACTATTTGTCCTTTCGAAATTAATACCACCAAGGAATATCGTAGTTCAACAGCATTAGTTTCCAATAAATTGTAGCTACAGCACATTTCCTGCTCCCTACTAGTAGCATTCCCACAAGCGCCATTGTTCCAGAAACAACATCATAAATACATACGATACATACATGGATGTATTTGTTACCGGAAATTTCAAATGGCTGTCCCGAAAAAATAACACATTTATAACATCCCAGGTTTTGACCTGGGGAAGTCGTGCTTCATTGTGGATTCACGCTGACTTGTTTATGTTCCCGGCATCCTGCAGGACAATGCTAAATTACCTTGTTCGGGTGAAAATTAATAGACAAGGATAGCAAATATTTCCACCATTTTCCCTCATGTTACTAGAAAGACGGAGGGATCTTTACACGTGGGGTAATTCGCTGAACAACGCGGAAATTATATTAATCTACAATTACTTTAATTACCTCTGTAAATTAGTTTTGCTAATATTCTTCATTTATTTGTTACCTTACAATGAGTTTCCAATTGTCCTAATTCATCGAGGTTTTTGTTTTCAGCGATGTTCCTAGTGTCTATTTTCTTAGTCCGTGATTTAGTAGACGGAAATATATGCAGTGAATATGGCTGTAACGCTTGAGAGTAGCAAATCGTTTATTTTATTTACTGTTCACAAAACAATATATTTTTGATCGAATCAATCTGCTTTAACCGTTAGTACTGCTCAAGAAGCGAATTTCGTGTTCTTTAAAAAATTATTTATTTATTCTTGAACATCTATTTCGTTCCGTTCAAATTAATCCCTATAAGATATTATGCACATGTGCCAACATTTTTTCCAATCCTCGAAGCACCTCAAAAAATCATTTTTTGTGATCTTGTTCAGCTCATCCTTCGAGATGCCGTCTTTATCTCCTCAATCGTAGGGTAGCGTCGCCCTTTCGTGGGCCTCTTCTTCAAATAAGAAAAAGTCACGGGGGGTCAAATCTGGGAAACACGGTGTCTGCGGCATTATTAGTGAGTTGTTTTTAGCCTGTTCTACCTGTAGCAAGAACTCATGATGCACCAAACCCACGAAATTGGAGAAAACTGTAAGCAAAACCTTAAAATTCAACCTAACTTGGTGCGCTTTTTTCATTCTTGGTTTGTGCGGCAGCTTCCATTGGGATGATTGAGCTTTGGTTTCCACATCATAACCATAAACCCATGATTCATCACTAGCTATGACCCTGTGTCGCGGACAAAGCCCACCAGCTCCTTAGCAATGGTAATGCAATCTTGTTTTTGGCCGGAATTGAGCAATTTTGGTACGAATTTCGCGACGACCCGTCTCATGCCCAAATCATTAGTAAAAATCGAATGGCACAAGTCAATCGATATGTTTAGGTCTTCAGCATTTTCTCTAACGTTGATTCGACGTTTGGGATATACTAATTTACTATTTTATTCACTTTATTAATGTTTTCGTCTGTTGAACAAACAGAATAGCTCAAAACCCCAACGCCAAAACACGACACTGTAGTTGTCCGAAGCACTTTTCGGTAACAAAGTTTACTTCAGTCCCTGAAGAAGGTAACTTTGTTACCGAAAAGTGCTTCGGACAACTACAGTGTCGTGTTTTGGCGTTGGGGTTTTGAGCTATTCTGTTTGTTCTACAACAACCGCCAAAGTTTTTCCAATCTTCATATTTCGTCATGGCTTCCCGGTCATCGGATTTAAACAGGTATCACAAACTTAGTTGTAAGATTAGATTAATTGGTGCAGATATCCAATTCTTAAAAACCTGTAAACGTAACTCTCTTTTCCCAGAGTTTATGAATATTAAAGTTTCAAAGAACTGTAAAGTTATTGAAAAAATAACCACTTTTGCTAAGCGTAAGTGGCTAGATTTAGAATTGGATTTCTTGTACTCAAAACGTAGTCTACTTGAAATAGAGGCGTATAATTTATTTAAATCTTTAACTTATAATTTAAGTGAAAAAGAATTCAAAAAATGGAGCGATTTTCAAAGGAAGATGTTTTTATCTATAGATTGTAAATTTCATAAAAAGGTGAACATTCATAAAAAGAAGTTACGTAAGTTAGGTATATTCTCCAAACCACTTCCTAAGAAAGTCGAACACATTGTAGAGAATCTGTCATCTCAAGTTTTTGATAATGCCGAAATTAGTTTACTCAATAAAGGATTAAAGTTTGCCTTGCCTTCTCCTGCTACAGCCTTAGAAAATGTTATAGGACATGTTGAAAGTTCAATTCAACATCTTGATGACAATTCCAAAGGCTATATCAGAGAGGCTTGCAAACTAAAATTGAAAACCAGCTTAAAATCTCAGAGTTCCCATATTAAAAATGCTAATATGAAAGTTATCAAAAAATTGAGAGATAAGGATTGTTTTTACGTAAAAGCTGACAAAGGTAATAAAGTTGTGATTTTGGATAAAAAAGACTATTACGATCGGGTTGATGACCTTATTAACAACGGACCTTATTCAAAATTAAATAAAAATCCTTTACCTAGTATGGTTGCTGGGTTTACTAAAACCGTAAAACAATGTCACAACATTATTACTCCTACATTAAAACGAAATTTACTTGTATCATGTCCAACAGTTCCCCGTTTGTACTGTTTGCCCAAGATACATAAACCAGGTAAGTCGATGCGACCAATTGTCTCTGCAATTGGTGCACCAACTTATAAATTAGCCAAGTGGTTGACAAATGAATTCAACAACCTCCCTATTAAACCACCTAGTTTTTCAGTTAAAAATTCTATTGAATTCATAAACAAAGTCAAAGACGTAAAACTAAAAGACAGTGAGGTTATGGTTTCATTTGATGTTTGCTCCCTTTTTCCAAGTGTACCTGTTCCGCTTACTTTGACGTATTTAGAGGATTTACTTAAAGAAAATGGTTTCTCCGCCGACATTGTAGCTGAGTACATAACTCTGGCTTCAATGTGCATGCGGCAAAATTATTTTCAGATAAATGGTTGCTTCTACGAACAGAAAGAAGGAACAGCTATGGGGAATTCTTTATCACCCTTTATAGCCGACCTTTTTATGAGTCGTTTTGAAAGTGACCTTAGCCACCTTGAGTTTTTTCCTCGAATATGGCTTAGATACGTGGACGACATTTTTGCTATCTTCGATTTAAGTTCCAGAAGTCTTCAAGACTTTCTTGATGTTTTAAATTCACGTTTCCCTTCGGTTAAATTTACAGTAGAAATGGAAAAAGATGGCNCTACCAACCTATCTCGCCTATTTCTTATTGACTTCCATAGAGTCCTCTGTTCTCCTATTCTTTCTAATACCTCTTCATTTCTAACCTTTTCTACCCACGTTATCCTCATCATTCGCCTATAACACCACATTTCGAAGGCTTGTAACCTTTTCCTTTCCGCCGCGCCCACTGTCCATGTTTCGCACCCATACAGCGCCGTGCTCCAAACATACACCGTTAACAACCTTTTCCGAATTTCTGAATTAACCGCTCGCGGGCATAGAAGTGACTTCTTCTTATTGTAGGTCACTCGACCCTGCGCTGTCCTCTGCTTTATATCCCTACTACTCCTTCCGTCCTGAGTTATCTGGCTTTCTAAGATACCTAAAATCGGCCACTTCTTCTAATTTTTTGTCTCCTATCTTTACATTCGTTCTTCCCTATTTTTCCTTCCCTTGCATACCAGTATTTTTGTTTTACTTTCATTTATTTTCATACAGCACTGTTTTGTCAATACCGCTTTCACTTTATTTAAAGTTATCCTAAGACCTCCTTGCTAGATGCTAATACTGCTATATCATCTGCAAATCTAAGCATACTAATCTTTTACCCCTGTATATCTATCCCTACAGTTGTACTGTCTTTAATGATGTTGATGGCGTCTTCGATGTATAGATTAAAAAGTAGCGGTGACAGTGTGCATCCCTGCCTGACTCCCTTCCTAATATTTACTTCTCTACGTTGCATCCCCAGCTCTATAACTGCCTGTTGCTCTTTATACAAACTAAGTATCACTCTNGTTACTACTTAATTTGTAATTAATTTTTTTTATCGTGTTCTGATGATTACGTTTTTCCGGATCTAAATTTTTGGTAGAGACTGTATGTTTATTTGTTAAATTGGCCGCGTATTTAAAAAAGCCTCTTATGCTGCCCGTGATTAGTTCAGACGTGAACGAGTTGCATGTTAGTTCGTTTCATAATAGTAATTTACATGCGCTTGGCGAAGTACATACCAAACTTGGATACAAGAACGAAGCTACGGATTGACGATGTGTGAAAACTGGGAAAATCTTATAGTGGACGAGATCAAGAGCGAATTGGTGCTCTTGAGTGAACAGAAAGGCATCACGAAACCTGCGATATCGTGCACGCCGGGTAGTGCAATCGGTGATAATTATTTGGGAGAAATAGTGAATGTAATTATCGAAGGTGATGATGGAAAGGAAAATGGAAAAAATCGCCTTAACATCATTGTAAAGTGTGCCCCAAGGGCAGGAGCGTTTCGGACGAAATTGCCCATGCATCAACTGTACCTCCGAGAGATGTACGCTTACGATACGATTTTTAGAGAATTTTTAAAAATACAGAACGACTGTAATGTCAAGGATGTTTTTAATCCTTTTGCTGTTTGTTACAAAACAATTCCAACGGACGGCTACGAAACTTTGATAATGAAAAATATGAAATCGATAGGATACTATATGGAGAATAGGTTCAAACCGTTGGATTACGACCATGTCCTTTTAACGATCAGGTCTTACGGGAAATTACATGCCCTCTCGTTCGCGCTAAGGGAACACGAACCTGAAAAATTTCGAAAACTTGCGAATAATTTAAAGGAGGAGTTCTTCAGTATAGTTGACCTTCCCGAGAATTATTACGATCAAATAACTAAACCAGCTTCCGATTTATTGGAAGGACCGTTGAAAGAAAAATTTGATGATTACCGTTCCAGACTTCAAAGCATTTTGGAGGAAGAACTGTGTGAAGAGACTCCAGGACGATATGCTGTGATAGGACATGGTGATTGCTGGACCAATAATTTTTTATTTAAGAGAGAGGCAAGTTAAAATATTAATTTTCGATATTAACGATAAGTGGTAATTGTCGTAAAATTAAAAGTATTTCAATTAAAAAATAGTAGAAGTTAAATAAGAAAATCGTTAAACCATCTCCATCATCATAAGATTGTCAGTTCTAAGACTGACTGGACAAGAGCCTCCACATTTTCTTTTCCTAAGATAATTTTCGCATTTCCCTAAAACTAGAACGTTCCACACTCTTAACTATTTGCGAACAGTAATCTTATCTACCTCTACTCCTCTTAACTCCTGTTTTATTTTTAACCTTCTCTATCCACGATATTCTCATCATTCGCCTGTGACACCACATTTCGAACGCTTATAATCTATTCTTTTCCGCCACGCCCACCGTCCATGTTTCGCACTCGTACAACGCCGCACTCCAAAGCCTTTCTAAATTAACTGTTCGCGAGCATAGAAGTGACTTCTTTTTATTGAAGGTGACTTGACCTGCGCTACCTTCTGCTTTATATCCCTACAACTCCTTCCGTCCTGACTTATCTGGCTTTCTAGATACCTAAAATCGGCCACTTTTTCTAATTTTCCACTTCCTACCTTATATTCACTCTTACTTTTACATTTACTTGCTACTACTTTTATTTACTTTTGTACAGTTCTGTTTTGTCAGTACTGCATCCATTTTATTTAAAGCTATCTCTAACACCTTCTTGCTAGATGCTAATAGTTCTACATCATCTGCAAATCTAAGCATACTAATCTTTTGCCCCTGTATATCTATCCCTACAGTTGTACTGCCTTTAATGATGTTAAAATGTAGCAGTGACAGTGTGAATCCTTGTCTGATTCCCTTCCTAATATTTACATCTCTACGTTGCTGCTCCAGCTCTATAACTGCTTGTTACTTTCTATAAAAAATATCACTCTTTGGTCTCCTTAACTCACCCCTACATGTTTAAGTATATTTAATGTCCCGTTAAACTATATCAGACTGTAAAAGATCTGACTTGTTTCGTAATACGCAATACATGAAAATAAATAAAAAATAACATCTAATACGTATTTCTAGCAAACAAGGCATGACTTGCTTTTTAATTGTCGTAAATAAATCGGATCACTGTCAGGAAAAAAAGTTTTTCTCGCAATGAAGTGTATGATGAACGAAAGTAATTAATAAATATTTAAGCAGAAGGACGTCAAAATAAATTATTATTTATGGTTTTACGTAACCAAAGCATTGCGAGATAATTTATTAGACAATAATCGCTTTATGTGAAAAAGACTGACCTATGATAATAAAGTTAACTTACACTACATACGAAAAAATATTCAAGATATGTACATTTATTTTTTATTTTTCAGAAACTTTAATATTTACATATAGATTGTTATTGTTTTCCACAACACCTATTGTTTTGGTAATGGGAATCATATAAACAATTCAACAACAATACCTTTAGTTTTTCAAAACAAATGGCAACATTACTGTTTTGTAATACCTCTTCCATTTTATTTAATGCTATCTCTAACTCCTTACTAGATACTAACACTGCTATATCATCTGCAAATCTAAGCATACTAATCTTTTACCCCTGTATATCTATCCCTACAGTTGTACTGTCTTTAATGATGTTGATCGCGTCTTCGAAGTATAGATTAAAAAGTAGCGGTGACAGTATGCATCCCTGTCTGACTTCCTTCCTAATATTTACTTCTCTACATTGCAGCCCCATCTCTATAACTGCCTGTTGCCTTTTATACAAACTTTATCACTCTTCTATCCTTATAACTCATCCCTACATTTATTTTTAGGTATATTTAGCATCTTGTCCAATTGACGTAGTGTTTTTTGAAATCCGAAACCTTAAAATTTAAAGTTAAACTTAATTTTTCTGTTGTCCATTCGAAAGGAGAATATTATTCGGAAGTTCCTTTTCGAGGATAGAGATATCTGCAGTTGCTAATAAAAAAAGTTGGTGACGGCAATCTGTTCGCTATAGTCTGCAACAAATTTAATAAAGCACTTCCCGATATTTATTGGATTTCTTCCCGAAGCGAGCGGGAGAATTTTAAGAGAAAAAATTAATACCAAGTTTTCAGTTTCCGGTGGAAGGATAAATTGTGAAATTGCAATTTCGAATGAGAATTCCAGAGTTCGAGAAGTATCGACTGATATGAAATCAGCTGCCTACAATAGTAGCTTGATTCGATCGAAAAAGAATTGACAATATAATATAAGGATTTCAATAATGTAACACTGCTTTAAAAATTATCTGCGTTTTAACTTAATTGTCATCATACCTGCTAAGTAAGTGTCTTCATTCACTAACATTCCCACTCTGCTTATTGACTTTATTTATTTTGTATTAGGATATTTCAATCTTGGTGATGTCAATAACAAGCATATCTGTAGGCAAGACGGCAAGTATTCGCAGAATTCGTAATATTAAGCCAAATCTTTACAAATGTATGTAGAACACTACTTTATGTGTTCCGTGTCTCAGTGGCATACATATTTAAGTTAAGTCAATTTCCCTGCGTTTCTTTACCTCCACGGGCTCGAGAAGAATTCACCGGCGAGTCTTGTACATTCTTTGTAAATGTCATTTAAACTACAATCTTCGTGGAGAATGTATTGCAGCAGTTGTTCTAAGTGCATACACTTAATATTTTAAAGGAAATGGAGTCAAAGCAAGCCGTCTTCTCAAAATATTCAAGAGGACTGAAATAATTTACGAACTACGTATGTACTTATATAAAGAAAGAAATTGAGCTTATCACAAAGGCATGGAGATACGAATAGGGCCAAAAACAAACCCAAAGAGCAAAAGTATGAACTTGGGTTCATGGTTCAAGAAATACAGAATCATCATCATCATAGGATCGTCAATTGTGGCGGACAATCCCCCCGGACTACACCGGAAGTTAGAGCGGAAGGCCTTCTTCAGCCTTCTTTCAGGAATCGTGGACCGGCGTCCTTCCGAAAACTAAACAATGGTTTAAACCTCTAGGCCATGCCGCTCGGTTATTAAAAGTACAACATCCTACATCTTTAACTTTATAAACAGCAATGTAATCTAAATCTACCTCTACCCTTAACTTCTGTTTCTGTTTCTAATATGCCCCTAACTAGCCCTTTATGCCTGAGACGATGTCCTACCAACCCATCTCGCCTAATTCTTATTGACCTCTAAAGCGCCCTCTGTTCTTCAATTCTTTCTAATACCTCCGCACTTCTAATTTTCCCATTCACTTGTAACACCATATTTCCAAATGCATTTGTGATTTAAATTCTTATAAAAGTTAATTGAATGTATGCTTGATGAGCTATGTTTAAATAAATTGTTTTCACAGAAACGATCACACCTCTAATTCTCGGTAGGTGATAATTATCACCATCATCATCATCATAACGTCATCAGTCCTAAGCCTGGTTGGACACGCACCTTCACTCTTTC
>NW_020438987.1:505400-518048 GCF_000699045.2 Agrilus planipennis | reverse complement strand
ACTTAGCAGCACCCCAGTTGGTATAGTTAAATTTCGATTTAAAATACGCATCAGTCAGGAAAAACATCAGATCTTAA
Organism: Agrilus planipennis; assembly: GCF_000699045.2. Classification (NCBI taxonomy): domain Eukaryota; kingdom Metazoa; phylum Arthropoda; class Insecta; order Coleoptera; family Buprestidae; genus Agrilus; species Agrilus planipennis. The sequence continues at coordinate 517,971 of NW_020438987.1, read as the reverse complement.
TTGACAAAAAAATTGTCATCAAAAGTAATAAAAGACACTTCCAGGTGCACAAAGAGACTCGCAAAACTAAACTTATTTTCTATTTTATTTTATGAAAACAGGCGTTACTTTGATACACTTTGAATTTTTTTATGGTTAAATTCAATACATTAGTGAATTAATCATAGACATATATTAATGGACGTGCCTTAGCCGTATGTCCTTGTAATAATTTCTTGGCTCGAAAAGTGAGGGAGATGGTATATGATTTCGGACTAGTGCTTATTCTTTCATGACACGCTTACACACTTCGTGAGAGAGATGAATATTGTCCGAAACTCGTTCCATCTCTTTCTTTTGTTGTACCACAATTCTGACCGCTGAGGCATGTCCATTAGTAAACGTCGATGGAATTAATTTTTTGAATTAACTTTACCTACTGTACATAACCTCAAATTAATGGGGAAAATTTGTTGCTGTTGTCATTCCCACGCCGGGAATCGAACTCGGACCCAAGCCACGTCACCTCTTCTAGATAAGTTGTAGAGTAGATATTAGTGCATAAAACCAATGCCTCGTGTTCGATTCCCGGCGTGGAAAGGAGTGAAAGCAGTAACAATTTTTCGTCATTAATTTGAGGTTATGTGTAGTGGATAAAGTTCATCAAAAAAATTAATTCACTGATGCACAGACGTTACTTTGCAACACCGTAGTTTTATGTTTGAGAAGCACACAGTACCATTTGTGGTGTGGTGTCACTTTATAGAGTCATAAATTATACAAAAGGTCAATATCCCTAATAGAATAACATATTTTACATCACTGATGCGACACTGGGTGGCAGTCCGTAATTTTTATTTAAAATGCGCCACCGATGCTGCAAAATATTAAATTGTAAGCGGTCCAATTTAGAGGATGTTCAAAGGGTGAAAGCGTGATAAAAATTTTATGGGTCATGCAACTGCAATTTATTTGTGCAAATTCAACGCCGAAAAACATTCATTAGCACTGAATCGCGAAATGCAACACGCGTGAAAAAGATCAGTCTGAATTTTTTTGCTATTATTTATCATATTGCCATGCATTTTAGCACAAAAGGGCTCCAAATGATCAATTCCCTTTGAAGCAGAAAATGAAACTGAAATAATCCATCGTTAATACTAATAAAAAAGCAATTTTTAGCGGCGACCAAATAACTGCACCCTTGTAAACGATAAACACCTACGTTAAACAAAACCCAAATATTATTTAATGCTCAGAAGCTATTTTAAGACCAAACCCTTAGTTTAAGTTGAAAAACTTAAAAGAGTGTATCAGTTGAGAGAAAACAACCCTTAAAAGAACTCGACTTCAAGCAACAAGTATTGCTCATTTTTCGTTTTTGTATTACTATTCTACAGGGTGAGTTACAAAAAATGCCCCAAGTCATTACTCCTTTAGATATGGCTATAATTCTTGAGACAAAGTTGTACAGTAGATTGTCATCTATGTTTTGGGATAAATGCTCGATCACTGCTGCTTCCCATTTCACTGAAAGCGACACCAACGGCAGGTTTTTGACTGGAACACCCTCTACATTTTATTATTTTTCAAAAAGCTCAAGTATTATATACCCAAGACCAATGGTCAATGAGATATTCGTCAATATCAATAATTCGCATAGAGCATTGTTAACACTAAAATAATTCAAATACGTAATCCTAGCATCGTGCTACAGATGGCGTTTACTGTGCCATTTGTAGTATTTTCTAAATTGTTTGAATTATTGTTTTCCACCGCCTACTTTGTTTAAGGCATTTCTGTTAGACAAGTGCACTGTGCCTGCTTTACATTAATTGGTGAATATATCACTAACCATTAGCCTTAGGCATACGTTACCCTTAAGCTTTTTGAAAGACAATAGAGGTACCGAAAAACAATAAAATGTAGAGGATGTTCCTGAAGTTCATGTCACTTCCGGTGAAGCAAGTATTTTTTGTAATCCAACCTATATGAGCACAACCTCCATACTTATCCTCTCTTACATCAGTGTTTCTTGAAGAATTCTCATTACGATTGCCCTCACTCTAAAAAAATATCTTCTGCTGAGCTTTTGTTTTATATTTCGACATGAAACTTTTACTATTTGACGCTCCTCTTTCAATTGAAAAGCGATGCTTTGGCAGACAGCGGAGTTTCCTGTACCGAATGCATGACGTCGTGCGACCGGGGAAAATAAACAATGAAAGCCTGCGTTAGAGATGCCTTCAATCGGTGTCGTTGTTTTGTGTGATGGAAGACAATATATTAGCCGTAGAAAGCGGATTTACGAAGGAGCAATCGCAGCGCTGTTACGCGTCGAAAGCTCCCGAGCAAATAGAGTATTTACATTAACCCCAAACCCCATTTCGTATTTATATGTGTGTGTGTGTATATATAAATAATGTACATAAATGTGTTTTCATTTTACTCGAGATTTAAATTGCTACGAATGCGTCAGAAAATGGCTCTACATTATCTTTCAGATCTCAAAGAAGAAGCTCGCGCTCGAAATGACGCTAAAAAGTAATCTGGATGCGTGTGAAAACAAAAGGAAGGCGCTCATATGAATTTTAAAACAATTTCAAAGAGCACACGTCTGAAAGTGTTTCATTTTTAAACAAAGACGAAACTGACTTCTTCAGACAACAAGAATATTAGCAGAGAAATTCGTATCTATCTGTTTCTCGTTAAAAACATTTGACATAGATACCTACTAAGTTAAAATTTGACTTAGTAATATTGATCAGTATATTTTTAAAGGGAAGAGATTACCGTACCAAAAAATGTTTTGTTTTCTTTTTATTAAGATATTTCCTCTTTGTTTTCAAAACTGCTGAAACTAAACCTAAAATAAATATGCTAAAGTTGCTCACGTCGCTTTTGAGTAATTGGCAATTTTCTATTGCCAACTAACATACTCTGAGTGGGAGAAAAATTCATAGTAGGTGATCTTCCACTTTATATTCAAAATGCCTTGCTACGTTTTTAAATATATACACGTACATGCCCATATATATATATATAGTTGTAAATATTTTCAATTTGTGAAGCCATGAAAAGAAAATACGGCTTTTACGGTTCAGAGGGGTAGAAATCAAGAAATCAACAGGAAACAAACATAAGTGTTACCAACAAAATAACAGGTCACCGGATCGGTTTACACTTTTCGTATTTCAATTTGCATTTAGTTCATGTTTTGAACTCGGTTTTGAAAAAATGAGAAAGCCTCCAATCAATGGCTTCATTCGGGGCCAATAAAACACTTAAAATTTTGTTGGTGGGTATGAGAGAACCTCAGTTTTAATAAATAACCTTAAATTAAAGCTATTAATTCGAAGAAACTAAACACCACGTTAATGATGTTTTCTGTAGTCAGAAGTCATAAGTAGTCACACAATATTTTGAAATTATTTGACAAGTGTTCCGTACTGTTACACCTATGTAAATGTTATTCTATAGTAAAACTACACGTACAATTAGTAACATTATAATTATTGACAAATTTAAACGATCTATATCCGTTTATTGTTAGAAATTCGGAAAAAGTTGTTAAAGGTGTATGTTTGGAGCGCGGCGTTGTACGGGTGCGAAACATGGACAGTGGGCGCCACGGAAAAGAAAAGGTTAGAAGCATTCGAAATGTGGTGTTATAGGCAAATGATGCGGATAACGTAGGTAGAAAAGGTTAAACATGAAGAGGTATTAAAAAGAATAGGAGAACAGAAGACTCTATGGAAGTCAATAAAAAATAGGCGAGATAGGTTAGTAGGACACCTTTTCAGGTCTAGGAGGTCTAGTCAGAGACATATTAGAGGCAGAAACAGGAGTTAGGAGGGGTAGAGGTAGACCTAGATGAGAGATTCGTGTCCAACTAGTCACAGAAATTATTTTGTCATGCAATAACTCTGCATCATCATTATAACCACAAGGGTCACGAGAAAGAATTGAACCCTTAACGAAAAAATGCAAAATAATTTAAACGTCAAACAAAACAAACTGAATACCTTGAAGATTGGAGGTACCTCACCGATGAAACAATTTTCATCAGGTATATTTCCCAGAAGATTCGTGTATTTTAATCGACTTCAAAAAATTGAAGCAATATGAAAATACCTAATTGTGAAAATGTGGGAATATTTCTTGGGAATTATATTTTATTTATAATTAAATTCTTTTTTAGATTCAAACTAGGCTTCAAATCCTAGGCATCTGTATGCATTTATAAATAGTTTTCTTGAAGATAGGCAAAAAATTATGAAGGTTGCTTAAATGTAGGCCGTCCAATAGAAAATCGCTTCCATCTAGTTGAACCTTTAACCAGAAAGGCTGTCATACGAAATCCGAAAGATTAGAAAGATAACGTCATTATCTCTTTAACTGTTACCGCTACGTCAATTCGATAACACACTGAGTTTTATAAATAACCTTTTAGGGTTTTTTTTTGCAGAGCTTACCTACCTGTCAAACTGGTATCGTCGATGGCTTGGAATTGGAACGAAGCCTTGAAACCTTTCCCGGGCCAGTCGGAGTTTGCGATGAAATCCACGAATAGATCGTAGCCGGTGGAAAGGACTTCGACTTCTGTTTCTTCGTTACAAAGCACCCTTATCGTTGGGTCGCTCGACGAACGGCCGTCGTGGATCCTTATTATGTCCGCTCTGTTCAGACAGCTGAAAATGGAAAACGTAAAAGTTACGCTATTCAACGATCCGATATCGTGAAAGTAAAGTGCGCTAAGTCAGCTCATATCTAAACGATGGCAAAGACAAACAGAACAAAAAAGAATCCGTTGCACCAAGATCCGTTTACAAAAGACAATTTTGTACATCTAACACTCTTAAAGTATTAGATTTCAGTTTACATACGATCATCATCATCATAAGGTTGTCAGTCCTAAGACTTGGACACGTACCTCCACTCTTTCCTATCCTGAGCTAATCTTCGCATTTCTCTAAAACTAGAATAGCTCACATCCTTAACTATTTGCGAACAGTAATCTAATACAGGTCTACCTCTACCCCTCCTATCTCCTGTTTCTGCCTCTAACATGTCTCTGGCTAGACCTTCATGCCTGAGAAGGTGTCCTACCAACCTATATCGTCTATTTCCTATTAACATCCATAGAGTCCTCTGTTCTCCTATTCTTTCTAATAATCTGTTGTAAAGTCTCCACTCCAGAAGTCTCCAGCTTCGGGCCAACGGACTTTACTAATGCCTATTATATCTAATGCTACTATATTCATCTCAAACATACGATCATAACATAAAAAAAAACTGAAGTGAACTAGTTCAGTCCCTAAAGTGTCGTGTTTTGGCGTTGGGGTTTGAGCTATTTTGGTTGTAAATAAAAATAAAAATAGTTTAAAAGCATTTAATAGGACCATTTCTCTCATGATAGCAAAAGTCTTATGTCTTTCTGTACCTGTTGAACAATTATCTTTTTGAAAAATTNTGAAAGATTATCTGTGGAATATTACTGCCTCAGCATTTGCCTAAGTGATCCAAGGAAACCACAGAAAAACTTGGACCAAGGCAGACGGACCCGGAATCGAACCGGCGTCCTCCCGAATGCTAAGCAATGGTCTAGACCTCTAGGCCATGCCGCTCGGTTAACTTGCCTTGGATATATTTGGTATTTATAACTATTTACAACTGTGGGGTTGGTGGGACGAGGGTACAAGGGAAAAACGTCGTCTTGGGGTGAACAAACGGGCATGTGCCGCAGTACCTGCTCTGGTCGGTACAAACATTTAGGGTAATAACCATAACTTATTGTTGTAATATTCCAAGAAAGTTAAATTTGAAAGTGCAAGAATTGACATCTGCAAACCATGCGTTGAAAATAACAACTTAAAATTACCCTAGCTAACTTGGATACAAACAATAAGCTTGTCAGTCCTAAGATTTGGACACGTACCTCCACTCTTTCCTATCCTGAGTTAATCTTCCCATTTTCCTGAAACTCGAACAGCCCACATCCTTACCTATTTGCGAACAGTAATCTAATCTAGACCTACCTCTACCCCTTCTAACTCCCCTTTCCACCTCTAATATGCCTCTGACTAGACCTTCATGCCTGAGAAGTTGTCCTACCAACCTATTTCGCATATTTCCTATTGACATCCATAGAGCCCTCTATTCTCCTATGTTTTCTAGTATCTCTTCATTTCTAACTTTCCCTATCCACGGTATCCTCAGCGTTCGCCTGTTGTAAAGTCTCCACTCCAGCTTCGGGCCAACGGACTTCACTAATGCCTATTATATCTAATGTTACTATACTCATCTCAAGCATACGATCATAGCATTAAAAAAAACTGAAGTGAACTAGTTCAGTCCCTGAAGAAGATAACCTTGTTACTGAAAAGTACTTCGTANTCGTTACAAAGCACCCTTATCGTTGGGTCGCTCGACGAACGGCCGTCGTGGATCCTTATTATGTCCGCTCTGTTCAGACAGCTGAAAATGGAAAACGTAAAAGTTACACTTTTCAACGATCCGATATCGTAAAAGTAAAGTGCGCTAAGTCAGCTCATATCTAAACGATGCCAAAGACAAACAGAACAAAAAAGAATCCGCTGCATCAAGATCCGTCTACAAAAGACAATTTTGTACATCTAACACTCTTAAAGTATTAGGTGTCAGTTTATATACGATCATCATCATCATAAGTGTTTACGCGTGAACCAATTTTTGTTAAACAATGGCAAATTTCACCTTAAAGCCGCACTGCCTGTTAGAACACGCCGTCACACGCCAAATTAATTTTGTGTGACTAGTTCAAATGTGATGTTGAAATAAAAATGCTGCAGTAACTATTAAACGAATTTATGTACAGAAACTTAATAATTAACGAGAACAAAGCAAGCTGTGTTATACAGAATCTCAAAAGTAACTTGCCTTAAAAAAAAAAAAACTTTTGGGTGTTTCATTCCCACCTGCCAGTAATGCTTGTGGGCGGGCAGTCCCTCCGGACTATGCCGGAAGGTAGGGCGGAAGGCCCTCTTCAGCCTGCTTTCAGGAATCGTGGGAATGGGTGGGTGGTGGTTCGGGTGAGAAAGATGAGACGGACGAAATGAAGACAGAAGAGAGTGAAAGATTATCTGTGGAATATTACTGCCTCAGCATTTGCCTAAGTGATCCAAGGAAACCACAGAAAAACTTGGACCAAGGCAGACGGACCCGGAATCGAACCGGCGTCCTCCCGAATGCTAAGCAATGGTCTAGACCTCTAGGCCATGCCGCTCGGTTAACTTGCCTTGGATATATTTGGTATTTATAACTATTTACAACTGTGGGGTTGGTGGGACGAGGGTACAAGGGAAAAACGTCGTCTTGGGGTGAACAAACGGGCATGTGCCGCAGTACCTGCTCTGGTCGGTACAAACATTTAGGGTAATAACCATAACTTATTGTTGTAATATTCCAAGAAAGTTAAATTTGAAAGTGCAAGAATTGACATCTGCAAACCATGCGTTGAAAATAACAACTTAAAATTACCCTAGCTAACTTGGATACAAACAATAAGCTTGTCAGTCCTAAGATTTGGACACGTACCTCCACTCTTTCCTATCCTGAGTTAATCTTCCCATTTTCCTGAAACTCGAACAGCCCACATCCTTACCTATTTGCGAACAGTAATCTAATCTAGACCTACCTCTACCCCTTCTAACTCCCCTTTCCACCTCTAATATGCCTCTGACTAGACCTTCATGCCTGAGAAGTTGTCCTACCAACCTATTTCGCATATTTCCTATTGACATCCATAGAGCCCTCTATTCTCCTATGTTTTCTAGTATCTCTTCATTTCTAACTTTCCCTATCCACGGTATCCTCAGCGTTCGCCTGTTGTAAAGTCTCCACTCCAGCTTCGGGCCAACGGACTTCACTAATGCCTATTATATCTAATGTTACTATACTCATCTCAAGCATACGATCATAGCATTAAAAAAAACTGAAGTGAACTAGTTCAGTCCCTGAAGAAGATAACCTTGTTACTGAAAAGTACTTCGTATAAGACAACTGAAGTGTCGTGCTTTGGCGTTGGGGTTTGAGCTATTTTGTTTGTTCATCAATAAAAATAGTTTAAAATCCTTTAAGCAAAAGTCTTATGCCTTTATGTCTTTCTGTATCTGTTGAACAATTATCTTCTTGAAAAATTTAATCATTTGGTATATTCCAGAAACATAATTTTGTTTTCCTTTTTGTTATTTCCCTGACGTAGGATATACACTAGTCACCACTGGCTTGCAGTATTACTACCGCCAGGTACTCCTTGTCATCAAAGAGATTACGTACAACAGGATTCCGCGAGGCAGGACGAAATATATGAGGAGTAAGAGCTGCTTGTTCAGCGCATTGTGGATAACGATAAAACGGATATAAATCAGAGAACAATGCCATTGTGGGACAGATCATATCAGAAACAGGATTTGTTTGAAGAAGCGTATTCTGCTACAGTGTTATTAATGTTTTTAGTTTGAAAGAAGAACATGTTTATGAATCGACATAGCAAAATAGATAAATTATGATTTAGTCGTTTTCCGCAGGAAAATTACCGAAGGATACAGTGCTATAGGCTCAGTGCAATTAAGAAAAATGAGCTTGACATTTTACTGTATGTATATTTCGTCTACTTTGTCTGGCAATGTGCCCCTTCCAATCTCTTGGATGCGCACTGGCAAAATCGTAGGTAGNCCACGGCTTCTTCGAATTTTTAAGTTAACCGTTCGCGAGCGTAGAAGTGACTTCTTTTTTTTTGAAGGCGACTCGACCCTGCGCTAACCTCTGCTTTATATCCCTACTAGTCCTTCCGTCTTGACTTATCTGACATCCTAGATACCTAAAATATGCCACTTCTTCTAGTCTTTCATCTCCTATCTTTATATCCGCTCTTTCCCTACTTCTTCTTCCATTGCATACCAGTATTTTGTTTTACTTTTATTTATTTTCATACAATATTGTTTTGTCAATACCACTTCAATTTTATTTAGAGCTACCTCTAACCCTTCCCTGCTAGATACTAATTCTGCTATATCGTCTGCAAATAATACCTCTACAATACTGCGATGTGGAAGGCAACGAGAAACCACCACATTATGATCCTGAGTGGAACGTACGCAAAAATTAAATGATGTCCTCTGGGGTAAAGACTCCGGACGTAAACTAGTCCCCCATTCGGATGTCCGGGCAGGGACTACCTCGGGGGATGTCATCAATAAGTGCAAGAGGGATAGGTGCAATATTTCACGAGTCGAAGCGTGGAATGTTAGAGGACAATGAGGCAAGTACGAAAATTAGACAATTTAAAAGTAGAGATGGACTGTTCGCATACACTTAAGGATGTGGATTGTTCTAGTTCTAGGAAAATGCGGAGATTAGCACAGGATAAGGAAGGAGTGGAGGTGCGTGTCCAATCAGTCTTAGGACTGACGACCTTATGATGATGAAGACTGCCCTTACCGCCTGGTAGTTTTGATCCTGGAGTTTTGAAAAAAAGATATATCATTCGCTTGTAGCATTAATACTGAGGATGAGCATGAACGAGTTCGTGTTTAAATCCAATAATTTCGGCGATTTAGCCGTAAGTAGTTTTTTTGTTGCCTGCGTGTGTTCGCTTTAATTTGCTGGTGATCGATTACACTAATAACGTTTTTAGGGCAAACCATTCATTAACTTTGCATAGCCGCATTTAATTATATACGCCAATCAAATTGTAAATTGATCAGGCTTGTTCTCTTTTTTTGACATAATCCGGGTATCAACTGTGTTTTCATTATTTGCTTCTCAGTTTGCTATTTCCCTAAACGTTTATTTAGGTCAATCGATTGATACAACAATGCAAAGAATTAAATTTAAAATCCACAGGGAAAGATGAAATTTATAGTAAGGATGTAGATAAAATTTCGTTTTTACAGCTAATACTAATAAATAACTACAGATATAATAATTATATTAAGTCAGGCTACAANTAAATAACTATAGATATAATACTTATAAAGTACTTATGTCAAAAGTAGTCTGAGAAGTCGGAATAAAAATGCTGTCAGCATGCAAACTTAGCAGAGGGTTCAAAACCCATTAATATACTACGATCACTGTATTTAACAAATTGCCCCTCGAAATTAAGAATTCTGAAAACAAAAACTATCGTAACATAAAAAGACTATTACGTAATTGGATAAAACAAGGTACCATTGAATTTGATAATCAATGTGTTTGTAACAAGTGGAATGTAATTTCTGTACTCTACCTTTATTTTATTTTAAACATTAGTATAGCATTATATATTTTTTTGGCTCCCTTCCAAATTAAGAAATCAATTATAAGAGAATACAGTAGGACCTCTTTAAGTCGAAAACCTCCAAGACTCGAAAAAACGTTTTGTTCCCTTCCCTTCAAACCCCAAAACCTCAATTACTCCAAATCATAACCATCTTTTAGTCGAAACAATCAGTGAGTCCCTGCAAGCCATTTTGGTACATATTTTCCTACTATAACTCGAAAAATTAAATTGGACCTCTGTATCTCGAACATAGCAATGTTTTACATATTTTACAACCTTTACAACTCGATAATTTGAAACTTATTACGTCTACAGTTCGAAGAAAACTAAGTTATCGACGTTAAGGATTTGCCGACCATGTAATTACACCAAATCTTAACCTCTACAAGTCGATTCAAAATCCGCCTAAATCAAAATCCTCCCTAAGTCGAAAACTTTATTAATTATTTTTTTGGCGTCTCCGTTGACGTTTGAGTTATAGAGGTTCTACTATGTATTCGATATCAAGTTAATATTCTCCTCGCATAGGAATACACTAGGTTTGCACCTCCCGCAATCATCATCAACACCGTCATCATCAACATAGAGTCGTCAGTCTTAAGACTGGTTGACCACTCACCTTCAGTCTTCCCTATCCTGAGCTAAACTAAAACTAAAACATCCCATATCCTTAACTATTTTGCTTCTAATATGCCTCTATCTAGCGCTTCATGTCATGCCTCCTCATTTCTATCTTTGTCAATCCACGGTATCCTCATCACTCGCCTGAAACACCACACTTTAACATGTTCTCTTCCTCTACGCTCACCGTCCACGTTTCGCACCCGTACAGGGCCGTGCCCCAGACGTACACACCTTTAACAGTCTTGTCCGAATTTCTACATTGAACATTTGCGAGCATAGAAATCACTTTTTTTTGTTAAAGCGACTCGTCCCTGCTATATTCCTTGTTTTGTTTTGATATTTTATAATAAACTAATTGTTTCTTCTTATACCTCACACATAAACCGTAAATTGTACAGAAATTTTGCAATATATACTATAGTTTCATCCTAATGGTGATGTATTAAGTTAATTTTTTTTTAATAGTCCAGGAGAACGAAATATAATTTTAAAAGAATTTTCTCATCTAATCGAACGATTCCACTTCATTAACCAAACCAGTTACTAGAAATAATGGACTTCAGAAAGAAGAATTGAGTCGTCTCTAAATGCCCACATTATTCGATTCCATTAATTTTAATATCGAGCCCCCCAAGTTTACATTTTACATGTCGGCCCCGTTTTTCATTTACGGGCAACCTTTATTGTTACAGATGACGTTCGCTGTACAATTGCGACCGAACAGATAAATTTTTGTTCTGTTCCTATCTGTGGCAGAAGGATGAAAAGGGGTGAGGTCAAAAAACGGATTTCTATTAGCCAAAAATTATTTTGTTTGCCACCACGTTTCCGCTGTATCGGCTGTGAAAAATTAAAACACAGTTCAAACCACGCAATCGACACACAGTTATTAATGAAATACAAACACATGGATACACTACCTAAATCTCATACCAAAAAAAAAATGCGCTGATCGTAAATCCATACCGAGCAGGAAAAACAGAGCTATAAAAATTTGTTATTTTCGATGTTTGCAAACCTACGAATATTGAATTTTATTGGTGCAAATAAATTTGTACTGTACAGAAGGCTAGAAAACTATATCTTCCCATGGTGGTAATAGGTAAATTAATCACAAAAAAATAGGAAATATGTATAAAGAGAACGTATCAGCAATTATGTATTAATATTGAAAATATAGACTTCACTACATAGTATAAAACAAAGTCGCTTTCCCGTTGTCTGTCGCTATGTATGCTTAAATCATTAAAGCTACGCAACGGGTTTTGATGCGGTTTTTTTTAATAGATAGCGTGATTCAAGAGGAAGGTTTATATGTATAATACATGCATAATATAGTAGAGAAACACTGATAATTTTAGAGGATTGTAATGTAATGTCGTAAATAAACACATTTTTTGCGCTTACATTGCAAACGCTGGCTGAACCCTACGAGAAAGATCAAAATAATGCACTATAATATTGTACATCTTAAAAGGGTCTACAAAACAGTCCGCGATGGTATATGTCTATCTCATAAGGATAACCCACAATAACCATTTTTATCCTTTACTTTTTATGAGAAATAATGACTTATTTACGAAGCGATTGTAGGCAATACAGCATTAATTCTTATCCAATTAAGTACTTTTAAATACATTGTGCATTTAATATAGATCAATATGG
>NW_020438987.1:501807-504734 GCF_000699045.2 Agrilus planipennis | reverse complement strand
GAATACCTTGAATATGAATTTGAATTAAATATAAATTATCTCTACCTAAAAAAAATTTTTTAGGTGTTTCAGTCCCACCAGCGACAAATGCTGGTGGGCGGGTAGTCCCTCCGGACTATGTCGGAAGGTAGGGCGGAAGGCCCTCTTCAATCTCCTTTCAGGAATCGTGGAAATGAGTGAGTGGTGGTTTGGGTGATGAGACGGACGAAATGAAGGCAGAAGAGAAAGAAAGGTTATCTTTGAAATATTACTGCCCCAGCACTTTGCCTAAGTGATCCAAGGAAACCACAAAAAAACTTGGACCAAGGCAGACGGACCCGAAATCGAACCGGGGTCCTCCCGAATGCTAAACAATGACCTAAACCTTTAGCCTCGATATATCTCTACCTTCGGTCTAGTACTTGTCTACACCAAAATAAGACACGCCCTTTAAGCAAAAAAAAACCTTGGTCAAAGCTTTGGTTGTTGCTATGCACCCTTTAGGTAACCCAGAGAAAGTCCGACGTGACTTTCCCAACGTTTGATACCTATAATTCATTTACTTTCTGTAACGATGAGCCCCTTCCAATGTCTTGAATGCGCGCTGGAAAAATCGTAGCTAGGGAGAAAAAAGCTCATTATACTCTCGACTCTTGTTCATTAAACATACTTTTTCATACAGTACCTGCCAAAAGTTTTGTTCAATCANATATAAGGACTGTACCAATAGAAGCACAACAATATCCATAAGTTTTCTTAAAACGCAAAAAGAATAAAAGGAATTTAAAATAGGAAATAAAAGTAGGTACTTCTAATTCAAGTAAATCAAATATTGTATAAAACACAATAACATTAATATTCCCCTACAGTACGAGTAAAATCAGCAGAAACTTAAAACAAAGAATCACGTAAATAAGACGGTGAAAAATAAAAGTTAGAAGCATCCCGAGATAAAAATGTTCAGTCTCTCAGAATCTATGAAAGCGAGACTCGAGTCTCCGTCTCTCATCGAGTTTCTCTGGTGTCGCTGAGAGAGACTGTCGAGCGACTGTCAAAGTTTAGCGTCTCTGAGCGAGAGATTTGAGTCGCTCATAGAGATATCCTCATTTCGTATCCAGTCTCTGAACGAGAGAATCGAATCTCTGAACGAGAGACTCGAATCTCTGAATTAATAATTTTATCGTTCGAGTCTCTCATTCAGAGACTGTGAGAGATCCATAAAAACACCTAGGCAATAACTGAGAGACTGTGAAAGACTGCGAGAGACGCTGAAAGACTCTGAAAGACTCTAAGAGACTGGAAAGAGACTGGTAATTTTTGCCTAGGGATAAAAAGGATTAGAAATGAAAAATTTTTAGAAATAGTAGAAGAAAGAAGGGCTCTATATGGAAGTCAATAACAAAAAGCGGAGATAAGATGATAAGACAGCTTCTCAGACATGAAGGGTTAATTAGAGTCACATTAGAAGCAGAAACAGGAGTTCAGAGGGGCAGAAATAGACCTGTTTAAATTAAATTTTTGTTTGCAAACAATTAAGGTGGGATGTTCTAGTTTTTGAGAAATGCGATGATTAGACCAAGTTAAAACATGATGGAGGTGCTGTCCAGCCAGTATTTGAACTGACGACCTATGGTGATGACAATGAGGAGTATTTGCTAAAAAAAATAATTTTAAAGAGTGCTTGCGATGTCATCAGTAAGTCATCTAAAGCATTCTTCTATTCATATAGACGTATTTATTAATGTACGTGAATGAAAATAACTTTTTTTGAAGTTCCTTTATGATGAGCTGGTTTATGAACGTAGTACATATAAAAAGAGAAAAGAAAGGAAAGAAAGAGTCGGGTTTAGTAAGCACCCGTACTAATGCCCCGTTATCTATAAGGNAATAATTCGAAGTGGTCTGTATTCAGTCGAAACTGTCAGACGCGAATCGCAATTTCGATCGCAGACAGCTCCGACAGAACACAGACCAACCTTTACCTGCTGTCTTAACAGTGCGTTTTAGAAAATACCACTAATGGCGCGGTAAACGCCATCTGTAGTACGATGCCACATTTTAGGATTACGTATGCTCCAACAAGGTCCATTTAAATATACGGATATCTACTTGCTGAAGCGAATCCCGGCGTAGCTAACCTCTAAAACGTGCTGTTAAGACAGCAGGTAAAAGTTGGTCTGTGTTCTGTCGGAGCTGCCTGCGCGCGCTGATGAGATCCAAAAAGATCGAAATCGCGATCCGCGGCTGGCAGTGCCTATCACGTTGAGGTTAGCTACGCCGGGATTCGCTTCAGCAAGTAGATATCCGTATATTTAAATGGACCTTGTTAGAGCATACGTAACCCTAAAATGTAGCATCGTACTACAGATGGCGTTTACTGCGCCATTTGTGGTATTTTCTAAGTTAAAATTGAGATTCTTTGATCGTAACAAACCGCAGCAGGGATAATAAAACAGACAAGGCTTTTACCAGTTTTCTATAATTATTTTAAAAAAACAGTCTTTTGCTCACATATATACAAGTAACTACATAATAAAATATGAAATTGCGCGGCTTCCCTTAATAGAATTTCCTGAAGTTTCATCACGTGAACGTAAGCAAAATTCAAGAGACGAAGGGGATGGAATAATTAAATTTTGATGATAAGAGCGTTTTACTAATGGAATTAATTTTGGAAAACAAATCGAAACATCATGTCTGTCTTTCGGTGTGCTTAAAGCAAACAAAGCTTCCCTAGTTGTCTTTAGATTGAAAATGTTATGTAATAAACAACAACGCTAAAGACAATCACTTTTTTTCAGGTGAATTATAAGACCCCTCTCAATCTAAAGATTTTCATTCTTCGCTGATGCTTTTGACGCATAAAAATAGCAGCTGCTCGGGTAGAAAACATCTTAAAATTCTATATAATTTTGTTATAAACCGTGGAACAGAAGCAAAAAAAAAAG
>NW_020438987.1:497207-499761 GCF_000699045.2 Agrilus planipennis | reverse complement strand
GCTATGAGAATAGAAAGGCGCACATGCGCATATCGATATTACAGTCAGCTGTTAGTGACCGGTATCTCATATATTATTGTATACTAAAAGTAATACATGTTGGAAAACATAATTCCTGAAAATTCCCGTACTCTCTCTTTCACCAATAATTACTTATTCGTTATAAAGGTGTAGAGATCGCCAAAGAAGTTTCACTTCCTTTCACGTGTACTGAATTGCACCTGTTTATTGTCCTAATAATCACATGCTGCTAACTGTACACCTACGGGTGGGACACGTTTTCGTGTTGACATATCGCATTCACAGTTTACATCGCCTCCTATCTAAAGCTAGGTAACTCCAACTCCTCTTTGTCATTTTCTTTTTAATTCCAACATCCCCTAACTGCCCCTTCTTTACCGACCGCCGCCAAATCCTCCGTCCTTTTCCCTGAAGCATGACACCGACGATGATGTATTATGAGATAAAAAACAACCGAGCTCGGCAAAAAGAGTTCACGTGCTTTTGTAATAAAAGGTACTTTTAACAAGGGTGCATCGAAGTGCATCACCCTCTGGGGACTAAGTGATTCGATTTGTATCGTTTTATAACCGGACCGGACCATGCTTAAAACTAGGTCAAACAACCTACCCTAATAAGAGGGTGGCGTGTGGCGAAAACAGGGGAAAGAGGAAATGCCTTTCAGCAATTTCCGCTCTAGTATTCGTGTAATTATTAAACCTTGACACGATACTTTGCAACACTTGTTTACCATAATATGCATGCAACCCCTACACGAATAAAATTTCACAATTGCATGCATGCATATGTGACCGATCGTCTAAGACGACTTCAACTTCAAGATGTCATCGTAGTAATTAGCGCAAATCCTCTCTGAACAACACAAAAAGCGATAAATAATCAAGAAAACAATTTTGAATGAATAATATGGACTCTTCATCATCGTAAGGTCGTCAATCCTAAAACTGGTTGGACACGCACCTCCACTCTTTCCTACCTTCGCATTTCTCCCCAAAACAACACCCCACTTCCTTAACAATTTGCGAAAAGTAATCTAATCTGCTGTAACATCTGCCATATTCTTCCGATTTGGCACCAACGGATTTCCATCTCTTTTGTTTCAATTCATATGAATTGAGAATTTTTTGAACGTTAGAAGAGGTTATAAACAGCAAAAGAGAATACGTTAGGTATAGATTGTACAATGTTAGTTTTTTATGAAAAATAAGTTTAAAAGAAAAAAGGCGGGAATTTATATAGTTGTCAACACATTAAGTGGCTGCTCGTTTGGTGTTAAATTCAGCAAAAGACAGAGAAGTTCCTTTAATCGATGTGCTTACAGCATCCAGAAATAGAAAGTTTCTATCAACAAGTGTTTCAGTTCCTCTATTTCCACAGGACTAACCCGGTGCATATCATCCTCATTGTCCACAGGAATCCAATTTCGCGTGAAGTTAGAATTCTAAGCGTAAATGATGAGGTGAAACGACAGACAGAGTGTGTAAAGGCTTTCCGTTCAACAACAGAATAAACTGTTTGTTTCCCTCGTCTTATGCACACCTTAATTTGAATCCTTGCCAAAGACGGCCTTATTAATGTTCCTCCTCCTGTCTAGGCGCCACTCCAGGCTTGAGATCTCTCCCATAGCACAAATTAGTCTTCTAAAAGTATCCCGGGTGGAAACGGCGAAATTTAACTTAGAATTCCAACATTTATCTTTCGTCAGAGGTTCACCTTCATTCATTTTGTGTCATTACGTCTCAAATTCAATCTAATTATCTACACTTTGAAGCTAAATCACTAGAAACGTATTTACTAAAATTCTCTAGAATAAAACACGTTTGCAAATGAAAATCTTAAATTTTGTAACTGCTTTAGAGCTGCTAGTAACGACGGTTATGTCAGGAAACTAAATATGTCAAACGAATTAAAAATTATCCTCTTTAAGAAACCATTCTGTAAGTATGTAATTATTATAATGACTTTCTGATGGATATTTCGCGTTTGGTGTGGGTATTTTTCGTCGCGAAGTTCTCTGATTACGTTCTAAGAGTGAAAAGATCGTCTTGCTAATGAATTCGTTCGACATTTTATCCCCTTCGAGGGTTCAATTTGTCGCTAGATTGTAAAGGTACGAAACGTTTTAAAAATTATTGATAGACTCGTGAAAGACCGATTGTCCAGAATCGATCGAACCGTCAAATCCAAGCATAATTTAAGGAGGAGGCATTGTTCCTAAAAGTTGCTGACAGATGAGTCTCAATGAACTTTGATGGATGTTCTAAATTTTATCGACGATATTATCAAAGCGTCATTATGATGATGGGATTAAGACGTCATCGGATGTCACGCCATCAAATAATTCTTTAGAATTTGTAAAGGGTGGTTATGCAAAGAATCAAGTTATTGACTGTTCTGTATTCACCATCATTTGAAAATATATTAGAAATTAATTATTGTCTTCTATATGTATTTTGGATTAGTATGCTTAGATTTTCAAATGATATAGCAGTATTAGTATCTAGCAAGGAGCAGTTAGAGATAGCTTTAAATA
>NW_020438987.1:381496-496589 GCF_000699045.2 Agrilus planipennis | reverse complement strand
GAAGTAATCGAAGCTGTAAATGGTTATTTTGAGGAGCTTGACGAATCAGTCTATAGAGATGGCATTAATAGACTGGAACACCGCTATGAGAAATGTATCAGCCTTGGAGGAGATTATGTTGAGAAATAAAAAAAAAAAATTTTTAAAAACCTTGTTTTTCTTGGTCAGGCCGGAAACTTATCAATCCACCCTCGTATATACACTATAGATTCTAAAGGTCCTTTCTTTTATTCTCTTTCACATTTTTCAAGAATGGCTCCAAACACTGGAGGCATTAATTACGTACCAGCTAAAGTTCGAAAAGAGTAGGTACATACTTTAGCAATTACGTTTTTTGCAATCTGCTAATGCGGAAATCCGTTTCTGTACACTTCCTCCAATCCAGACCAGACTCTGTGATGTTCTTAAACAGGATTTAATTAAATTTCTTTTCTAAAACTGCCAACGAACTATTAAGTACTCTCTGAAAATGTGTCGAATGCATACTACGAAAACTTGAGCATTTGTTTTACGTCAATAAACAATCAGAAAAGGCGCAAGAAGACGAATAGTATTGTCTACATCTGTCAGGATTATACTAAACCACTAAAGTATAACAGCAAGACCTACTTTTATTTTTTAGATCCCTACTTGTGTTTTATTTTAACCTTATTTTCTTTTTAAAGTTAAACTTCTTTGGGCTCGATAGGAGTAAAATCTCAAGTCCATAAAACGACACGTTTTGCAACGTTTTGTCTCACGACGCGATATGCTATGAGAATAGAAAGGCGCACATGCGCATATCGATATTACAGTCAGCTGTTAGTGACCGGTATCTCATATATTATTGTATACTAAAAGTAATACATGTTGGAAAACATAATTCCTGAAAATTCCCGTACTCTCTCTTTCACCAATAATTACTTATTCGTTATAAAGGTGTAGAGATCGCCAAAGAAGTTTCACTTCCTTTCACGTGTACTGAATTGCACCTGTTTATTGTCCTAATAATCACATGCTGCTAACTGTACACCTACGGGTGGGACACGTTTTCGTGTTGACATATCGCATTCACAGTTTACATCGCCTCCTATCTAAAGCTAGGTAACTCCAACTCCTCTTTGTCATTTTCTTTTTAATTCCAACATCCCCTAACTGCCCCTTCTTTACCGACCGCCGCCAAATCCTCCGTCCTTTTCCCTGAAGCATGACACCGACGATGATGTATTATGAGATAAAAAACAACCGAGCTCGGCAAAAAGAGTTCACGTGCTTTTGTAATAAAAGGTACTTTTAACAAGGGTGCATCGAAGTGCATCACCCTCTGGGGACTAAGTGATTCGATTTGTATCGTTTTATAACCGGACCGGACCATGCTTAAAACTAGGTCAAACAACCTACCCTAATAAGAGGGTGGCGTGTGGCGAAAACAGGGGAAAGAGGAAATGCCTTTCAGCAATTTCCGCTCTAGTATTCGTGTAATTATTAAACCTTGACACGATACTTTGCAACACTTGTT
Organism: Agrilus planipennis; assembly: GCF_000699045.2. Taxonomy (NCBI): domain Eukaryota; kingdom Metazoa; phylum Arthropoda; class Insecta; order Coleoptera; family Buprestidae; genus Agrilus; species Agrilus planipennis. Next base: position 495,091 of record NW_020438987.1, on the reverse strand, counting down.
TACCATAATATGCATGCAACCCCTACACGAATAAAATTTCACAATTGCATGCATGCATATGTGACCGATCGTCTAAGACGACTTCAACTTCAAGATGTCATCGTAGTAATTAGCGCAAATCCTCTCTGAACAACACAAAAAGCGATAAATAATCAAGAAAACAATTTTGAATGAATAATATGGACTCTTCATCATCGTAAGGTCGTCAATCCTAAAACTGGTTGGACACGCACCTCCACTCTTTCCTACCTTCGCATTTCTCCCCAAAACAACACCCCACTTCCTTAACAATTTGCGAAAAGTAATCTAATCTGCTGTAACATCTGCCATATTCTTCCGATTTGGCACCAACGGATTTCCATCTCTTTTGTTTCAATTCATATGAATTGAGAATTTTTTGAACGTTAGAAGAGGTTATAAACAGCAAAAGAGAATACGTTAGGTATAGATTGTACAATGTTAGTTTTTTATGAAAAATAAGTTTAAAAGAAAAAAGGCGGGAATTTATATAGTTGTCAACACATTAAGTGGCTGCTCGTTTGGTGTTAAATTCAGCAAAAGACAGAGAAGTTCCTTTAATCGATGTGCTTACAGCTTCNAGAGATTTGCGGACAATGAAGAAGTAATCGAAGCTGTAAATGGTTATTTTGAGGAGCTTGACGAATCAGTCTATAGAGATGGCATTAATAGACTGGAACACCGCTATGAGAAATGTATCAGCCTTGGAGGAGATTATGTTGAGAAATAAAAAAAAAAAATTTTTAAAAACCTTGTTTTTCTTGGTCAGGCCGGAAACTTATCAATCCACCCTCGTATGTCTCTGACTAGACCTTCATGCCTGAGAAGGTGTCTTACCAACCTAACTCGCCTATTTCTTATTGACTTCCATTGAGTCCTCTGTTCTCCTATTCTTTCTAATACTCCTTCATGTCTAAACTTCTTTATCCACGTTATCCTCATCATTCGTCGATAACACCACATTTCCAACGTTTCTAACCTCTTCCTTTCCGTCGCGCTCACCGTCCATGTTTCGCACTCATACAGCGCCGCGCTCCAAACATGGACCTTTAACAACCTTTTTCGAATTTCTAAATTTAACCTTCGTGAACGTATAAGTGACTTCTTTTTATTGACGGCGACCCGAACTTGCGCTATGCTCCTCTTTATATCCCTACTACTCCTTCCGTCCTGACTTATTTGACTTCCTAGACACCTAAAATCAGCCACTTCCTCCAATATTTCGTCTCCTATCTTTACATTAGCTCTTCCCCTACTTTTTCTTCCCTTGCATACCATTATTAAAGTTGACAACTAATTGCCTAGTGGAACTACGAATGGATTAACCATATTTTCTACGGATGAAACAAGCTGGAAGAGTTCTTACTGTCAACATGACCAAGGAAGCTATTCAAACGCATGACGGGAAATGTGCTGCAACATCCGCCATACTCTTCCGATTTGGCACCAACGGATTTCCATCTGTTTTGATTTCTTTCAATTCATATGAATTAAGAATCTTGTTGAACGTTAGAAGAAGTTATAAACAGAAGAAAATACGTTAGGTATTGATTGTACATTGTTAATTTTTACTGTAAAATAAGTTTAAAAGAAAAAAGGCGGGAATTTATATAGTTGTCACCACAATAAGTGGCTGCTCATTTGGTGTTAAATTCAGCAGAAGACAGAGAAGTTCCTTTAATCGATGTGCTTACAGCTTCCAGAAATAGAAAGTTTCTATCAACAAGTGTTTCAGTTCCTCTATTTCCACAGGACTAACCCGGTGCATATCATCCTCATTGTCCACAGGAATCCAATTTCGCGTGAAGTTAGAATTCTAAGCGTAAATGATGAGGTGAAACGACAGACAGAGTGTGTAAAGGCTTTCCGTTCAACAACAGAATAAACTGTTTGTTTCCCTCGTCTTATGCACACCTTAATTTGAATCCTTGCCAAAGACGGCCTTATTAATGTTCCTCCTCCTGTCTAGGCGCCACTCCAGGCTTCAGATCTCTCCCATAGCACAAATTAGTCTTCTAAAAGTATCCCGGGTGGAAACAGCGAAATTTAACTTAGAATTCCAACATTTATCTTTCGTCAGAGGTTCACCTTCATTCATTTTGTGTCATTACGTCTCAAATTCAATCTAATTATCTACACTTTGAAGCTAAATCACTAGAAACGTATTTACTAAAATTCTCTAGAATAAAACACGTTTGCAAATGAAAATCTTAAATTTTGTAACTGCTTTAGAGCTGCTAGTAACGACGGTTATGTCAGGAAACTAAATATGTCAAACGAATTAAAAATTATCCTCTTTAAGAAACCATTCTGTAAGTATGTAATTATTATAATGACTTTCTGATGGATATTTCGCGTTTGGTGTGGGTATTTTTCGTCGCGAAGTTCTCTGATTACGTTCTAAGAGTGAAAAGATCGTCTTGCTAATGAATTCGTTCGACATTTTATCCCCTTCGAGGGTTCAATTTGTCGCTAGATTGTAAAGGTACGAAACGTTTTAAAAATTATTGGTAGACTCGTGAAAGACCGATTGTCCAGAATCGATCGAACCGTCAAATCCAAGCATAATTTAAGGAGGAGGCATTGTTCCTAAAAGTTGCTGACAGATGAGTCTCAATGAAGTTTGATGGATGTTCTAAATTTTATCGACGATATTATCAAAGCGTCATTATGATGATGGGATTAAGACGTCATCGGATGTCACGCCATCAAATAATTCTTTAGAATTTGTAAAGGGTGGTTATGCAAAGAATCAAGTTATTGACTGTTCTGTATTCACCATCACTTGAAAATATATTACCAATTAATTATTGCCTTCTATATGTATTTTGGATTAGTATGCTTACATTTGCAGATGATATACTAGTATTAGCATCTATAGGGTTGTTCGGAAAGTCATTTCGTTTTTTTTTTTTGTGGAAATGAAAACAGTTTTCGTATAATAAACAAATACTTTATTAAATTATATATTGACCGTTCTGGTCCTACACCTTTTGCCATCTTTCTGGTAGTAGCATAATTCCACGCTCATAAAATTTTTGGTCTTTGCTGGCAAAAAACTGATCGAGGAGGTTTTTGACCTCCTCATTTGAGGTGAAGGTTTTACCNAGTAGGGATATAAAGCAGATGATAGTTCAGGGTCGAGTCGTCTTCAATAAAAGGAAGTCAGAAGAAGTGTTCGAAATGTGGTCTTACCGGCGAATGATACAGAAGGTTAGAAATGAAGAGATATTAAAACAAATAGGAAAACAGAGGACTCTATGGAAGTCAATAAAAAATAGGCGGGATAGGTTGGAAGGAGACCATTTCAGGCATTAAGGTCTACTCAGAGACATATTAGATGAAGAAATGGTAGTTAGGAGGGGTATAGGTAGACTTAGATTGGATTACTTCGTAAGTAGTTGTGTGTGGGTTGTTCTAATTTTAGGGAAATACGAAAATTGGCTCAGGATAGGAAAGAGTGGAGGTGCGTGTCCAACCAGTCTTAGGACCGACGACCTTATGATGATGATAATGATGATATGTATTTTTTTCCTTTGTGTGTAGATTTTAATGATGTGAATTTCATTGAAGGCTGCAAGCTGTGTTTCATAAGTGCTTGAATATCTACAATGAAACATTTGGTTTTGTACAAATGATAAAGCTCTAATGTAAAATAGCAATTTATCGAAGCCACTAGTTGAGTATCACGATTTGCAACTTATAAGTATACCGCCATCTACACATAAGTGTAGTATTTTATAATGTTTGGCAAGGTCCATCTACTTGCTAACATACTATCAGTTACTCAACAATAAAGAAAATTAGGCTATTCTTTCAGAAAACTTCTAATCTGTGCCTTCAAGGGGAATATCTTTTGGTTGTAAATTCACGAATGGAAGGTCATCCTTCTAAAGGGGGGGTGGCAATTCCTTATTTCAATTCGATCCACAAACCTGCTAACTTTTTTTCTGCGCTATAATCGGCCTGTTTCAGGCATTTCCAAAAAAAATGCGGTTGAAAATTTTCCAGATGGATAGTTGTCACCCTGTATATCTATACTATGTACCTATCTATATGAGTAATGCAGCTTCCTAAAACAGCTGCTAGTTTAGATACTTATTATCAGTATATGTTTGAATATAATTCAACACAACCTATTTCAGTATTCGGAACGGCTAAAAGCTCACGTATTACCTCACTGTTGCCTTCCGCAAAGCTTCTTCACCTATACAACCTTCTAAGCGTTTTTCCTTTTCTTCGAATGCTTCTTTTTTCCTCCCGTTCCTACATTTGCATTTAATCTCTTTCCTTTAATGCTTCGGCCACCACATTTATCAAAAAAGCACTTTCACAGGTTTTTCAGAGTGCAATTGAATCCCGTCGAACCGTCCCAGGCGGCCGCCGGCCGTCAACGTCGTCGTCGCCACTGCGGTCGATAATAGTCGACGGCATACATGGACAGACAGTCAAACGCTATGTTCGATTCTTTTCGTCGGTGACTGACTATCTATACGTCTGTGTGTCACTCTGTGAATACCTATTCCTATGTGGTATTGTGGAATGGCTACTCTCTCTCTTTCTCTCTCTTCTCTATCTCTCCGTTTTTTTTTTGGTACACCGCCGTGACCGTGATTGTGTGACGTGACGCCCGGGGACATGATGCGACGCCGTCCTCTCACAATATTGAATCGAATACCTTTTTCAACCCCGACAACGACCACCACCGTTTACTTTGAGAAAAGACCCAAATACATAAATGCGATATATCGTACAATGCATGTGTATATGTAAAGGTTTTCCAAGTTTCTTCAGATAACTTCAGAACTTCAGATCCAACAATTTGTGCAGTACTGGTCAATGGCTAAAATCCACACACACATAAAATAGCGTTAAAGGCTAATAAAAGACTATGTTCAGGATAAGAATACCTGCCTTTTTTACTTTTTATCTCACGTAGTGTTCGAGTCCTATTCATCAATTCGTTTCACTCAAAATTCAGTTTCTTTTAATGTCTGCTTTTTTCAAATAATAAGTAGTTTCTTTCAGAAACAAAATCTTTTGTTTTGATTTCGAGAAGGGTTTCTTTTATGCCTAAATAGTGCTTTCGATGGCTCTGTATTAAATCCCAAGATTAAATGTGTCCACAAATTGGTCAGGATTGATGTACACGTCTATTCAGGACTCAAAGCGTTTAATTTTATTGCCCTATCAATGATTAAACTTTCACTCGGAAATGGGTCAGATGATGAAATCTTAGACTATTGTATCTACCACAGCCACCATTTGTAATGACTAATGAAGTTTGTTATCCATAGTATTTAGGAAGGGATTCTTATACTCCATCCCCTTTATTTACATATTCAAGTTAATTTAAGTCGTAGTTTTTCGTTTCTGATACAGCTCACATAATTCAAAGACAGTTTACAAATTTTCTAAGATAGGTTAAGATAGTTCCAAACAAACGGGTTCGGTGAATATAGTCCATATTGTAAATTAAAATGTACNAGTTGGAAAGACCATACAATTGTGTATACTGCGACCTAATTGAATTTTCAAAATTAAATATCTAATAGTGCCAAAAAGGCACGCGAACTATATAAATTCATCAGATTTCACAAATGTAGAGGTTACTTTGCGACGCTGTAGCTCGTTTAGTTGAACATGAATGTGAAATCTGTGATAACAGTTGCAAAGAGCATGCATTAGTGTATACTTGGCCCTAATTTAATTTTCAAAATTCAAAATCTGACAGTGCCAAAAATGCTCGTCAAAATTTGACTTTTATACGAATTCACAAATGTACACGTTACTTTGCGACGCTGTGGCTCGTTTTGTTGAACATGAATGTGAAATCCGTGATAACAGTTGCAAAGAGCATGCATTAGTGTATACTCGGCCCTAATTTAATTTTCAAAATTCAAAATCTGACAGTGCCAAAAATGGCCGTCAAAGTTTGAATTTTATACGAATTCACCAATGTAGACGTTACTTTGCGACGCTGTAGCTCGTTTAGTTGAAGAAGAATCTAAAATCCGTGATAACAGTTGGAAAGAACAAGCAGTAGTGAATACTGCGACCTAATTGAATTTTCAAAATTAAATATCTAATTGTGCCAAATAGGCACGCGAAATATTCAAATTCTTCGGATTTCACAAATGTAGAGGTTACTTTGCGACGCTGTAGCTCGTTTAGTTAAACATGAATGTAAAATCCGTGATAACAGTTGAAAAGAGCATACAATAGTGTATACTGCGACCTAATTGAAATCAAAATCAAAATCAAAATCTGACAGAGCCAAAAATGGCCGTCAATGTTTGAATTTTATACGAATTCGCCAATGTAGAGGTTACTTTGCGACGCTGTAGCTCGTTTAGTTAAACATGAATCTGAAATCCGTGATAACAGTTGGAAAGAGCATGCATTAGTGTATACTCGGCCCTAATTTAATTTTCAAAATTCAAAATCTGACACAGCTAAAAATGGCCGTCAAAGTTTGAATTTTATACGAATTCACCAATGTAGACGTTACTTTGCGACTCTGTAGCTCGTTTAGTTGAACATGAATGTAAAATCCGTGATAACAGTTGAAAAGAGCATGCTTTTGTGTATACTCGGCCCTAATTTAATTTTCAAAATTCAAAATCTGACAGTGCCAAAAATGGCCGTCAAAGTTTGAATTTTATACGAATTCACCAATGTAGACGTTACTTTGCGACGCTGTAGCTCGTTTAGTTAAACATGAATGTGAAATCCGTGATAACAGTTGAAAAGAGCATGCATTAATGTATACTCGGCCCTAATTTAATTTTCAAAATTCAAAATCTGACAGTGCCAAAAATGGCCGTCAAAGTTTGAATTTTATACGAATTCACCAATGTAGACGTTACTTTGCGACGCTGTAGCTCGTTTAGTTAAACATGAATGTGAAATCCGTGATAACAGTTGAAAAGAGCATGCATTAATGTATACTCGGCCCTAATTTAATTTTCAAAATTCAAAATCTGACAGTGCCAAAAATGGCCGTCAAAGTTTGAATTTTATACGAATTCACCAATGTAGACGTTACTTTGCGACGCTGTAGCTCGTTTAGTTAAACATGAATGTGAAATCCGTGATAACAGTTGAAAAGAGCATGCATTAATGTATACTCGGCCCTAATTTAATTTTCAAAATTCAAAATCTGACAGTGCCAAAAATGGCCGTCAAAGTTTGAATTTTATACGAATTCACCAATGTAGACGTTACTTTGCGACGCTGTAGCTCGTTTAGTTAAACATGAATGTGAAATCCGTGATAACAGTTGAAAAGAGCATGCATTAATGTATACTCGGCCCTAATTTAATTTTCAAAATTCAAAATCTGACAGTGCCAAAAATGGCCGTCAAAGTTTGAATTTTATACGAATTCACCAATGTAGACGTTACTTTGCGACGCTGTAGCTCGTTTAGTTAAACATGAATGTGAAATCCGTGATAACAGTTGAAAAGAGCATGCATTAATGTATACTCGGCCCTAATTTAATTTTCAAAATTCAAAATCTGACAGTGCCAAAAATGGCCGTCAAAGTTTGAATTTTATACGAATTCACCAATGTAGACGTTACTTTGCGACGCTGTAGCTCGTTTAGTTAAACATGAATGTGAAATCCGTGATAACAGTTGAAAAGAGCATGCATTAATGTATACTCGGCCCTAATTTAATTTTCAAAATTCAAAATCTGACAGTGCCAAAAATGGCCGTCAAAGTTTGAATTTTATACGAATTCACCAATGTAGACGTTACTTTGCGACGCTGTAGCTCGTTTAGTTAAACATGAATGTGAAATCCGTGATAACAGTTGAAAAGAGCATGCATTAATGTATACTCGGCCCTAATTTAATTTTCAAAATTCAAAATCTGACAGTGCCAAAAATGGCCGTCAAAGTTTGAATTTTATACGAATTCACCAATGTAGACGTTACTTTGCGACGCTGTAGCTCGTTTAGTTAAACATGAATGTGAAATCCGTGATAACAGTTGAAAAGAGCATGCATTAATGTATACTCGGCCCTAATTTAATTTTCAAAATTCAAAATCTGACAGTGCCAAAAATGGCCGTCAAAGTTTGAATTTTATACGAATTCACCAATGTAGACGTTACTTTGCGACGCTGTAGCTCGTTTAGTTAAACATGAATGTGAAATCCGTGATAACAGTTGAAAAGAGCATGCATTAATGTATACTCGGCCCTAATTTAATTTTCAAAATTCAAAATCTGACAGTGCCAAAAATGGCCGTCAAAGTTTGAATTTTATACGAATTCACCAATGTAGACGTTACTTTGCGACGCTGTAGCTCGTTTAGTTAAACATGAATGTGAAATCCGTGATAACAGTTGAAAAGAGCATGCATTAATGTATACTCGGCCCTAATTTAATTTTCAAAATTCAAAATCTGACAGTGCCAAAAATGGCCGTCAAAGTTTGAATTTTATACGAATTCACCAATGTAGACGTTACTTTGCGACGCTGTAGCTCGTTTAGTTGAACATGAATGTGAAATCCGTGATAACAGTTGCAAAGAGCATGCATTAGTGTATACTCGGCCCTAATTTAATTTTCAAAATTCAAAATCTGACAGTGCCAAAACTGCTCGTCAAAATTTGACTTTTATACGAATTCACAAATGTATACGTTATTTTACGACGCTGTAACTCGTTTAGTTGAACATTAATGTGAAATCCGTGATAACAGTTGCAAAGAGCATGCATTAATGTATACTCGGCCCTAATTTAATTTTCAAAATTCAAAATCTGACAGAGCCAAAAATGGCCGTCAATGTTTGAATTTTATACGAATTCGCCAATGTAGACGTTACTTTGCGACGCTGTAGCTCGTTTAGTTGAACATGAATGTAAAATCCGTGATAACAGTTGAAAAGAGCATACAATAGTGTATACTGCGACCTAATTGAAATCAAAATCAAAATCAAAATCTGACAGAGCCAAAAATGGCCGTCAATGTTTGAATTTTATACGAATTCGCCAATGTAGAGGTTACTTTGCGACGCTGTAGCACGTTTAGTTGAACATGAATGTGAAATCCGTGATAACAGTTGAAAAGAGCATGCTTTTGTGTATACTCCGCTCTAATTTAATTTTCAAAATTCAAAATCTGACAGAGCCAAAAATGGTCGTTGAAGTTTGAATTTTATACGAATTTACCAATGTAGACGTTATTTTGCGACGCTGTAGCTCGTTTAGTTGAAGAAGAATCTAAAATCCGTGATAACAGTTGGAAAGACCATACAATAGTGTATACTGCAACCTAATTGAATTTTCAAAATTAAATATCTAATAGTGCCAAAAAGGCACGCGAACTATATAAATTCATCGGATTTCACAAATGTAGAGGTTACTTTGCGACGCTGTAGCTCGTTTAGTTAAACATGAATCTGAAATCCGTGATAACAGTTGGAAAGAGCATGCATTAGTGTATACTCGGCCCTAATTTAATTTTCAAAATTCAAAATCTGACAGTGCCAAAAATGGCCGTCAAAGTTTGAATTTTATACGAATTCACCAATGTAGACGTTACTTTGCGACGCTGTAGCTCGTTTAGTTGAAGAAGAATCTAAAATCCGTGATAACAGTTGGAAAGACCATACAATAGTGTATACTGCGACCTAATTGAATTTTCAAAATTCAAAATCTGACAGTGCCAAAAATGGCCGTCAATGTTTGAATTTTTATACGAATTCACCAATGTAGGCGTTACTTTGCGACGCTGTAGCTCGTTTAGTTGAAAATGAATGTAACATAAATGATAACAGTTGAAGAGAGCATACATTAGTGTATACTCGGCCGAAATTTAAATTGGTAACTATGAATGGACTACAGTTGCTACATTTTCGTGAATGCCAATACGATCATCAGAATGAAATTCTATATTTATTTCACATAACTAAATATACTATAGAATTTGGGCGTTTATCGTTAGTAAATCGACAGTGACAGCCTTATCACATGCACGCCTATTTTAATCGGAATGCCTTGCGGTGCTCTTTTACGGCCTTCGCAATTGCTCTGGCCGATTTACATCTAATGAAGCCTATAAATGCGTTTTGTGTGGGAGTGTTGCAATTATTACAGAAATTAATGATAGAGCACGAAAATGCGCTGCTCACTCAAAGCTGCATTACTAAATTACCTTCCAACTACAAATTGGATTTCATATGCAGCACGTGAGAAATAAATTCAGTCATATTGCACAAATATCATCGAATTTTACGGCTGCACTTATTGTTACCCTAACGTATTACAGTAAGTTGAAATATCATCATGGAAGGCCCCAGCGAATATCCGAAATTCAACCATTTGCGTTAAGAGTAAGTCATGAAAACGTTTTGCATTGGCTGGGGATCGAACCCGAGCCGCCAGCGTGACAATCCAGCATTCTACCCCTTGAACCAATCACCAGGTTCGTGTTAATAGATCAACGGTGAACACTGACGGAGTACTTTCCACTCCTTTTTCAGCTAAATTTTGTAATTTCGGTAAATGCAGTTGTGTATTTCAGCTTTAATAAAATTTGAGACTGTCTCGTCAGCGCACCTTATACGTATTTAATTAAAAGATATACGTTACAGTTTACGCGAAAAGTTTTGGAGGATTACATTCAACTAACAATAGACGTCTATCAGGCAGCTTTCGTTGTGTTAAGAGGAGTGAGAAAGCGGCGCAGATTAAGGCATGGTAAACGGCCAAAGTTCTTGCCACAATCTCAGATAATATTAAATTAACTTTAACGCAAATGACATCGTTAGAAGTTACCAAAAGTTTAAGGACCAAAGGGAAAGTTTCAATTATTGTAACAGAAAGAAAAGGACCCGACAAAGTCCTTATTATTTAATTAGGTTCACTGAATGAAACTGGAAATGGAATGTTTACTGAGCCTCGTGAAGGAAAAAAGCAAAAAAGAAAGAAAAATGAAGAAAATATGTTTAAAAAAACCTGTAAAAAGACCCATTGAAATATATAGATTGTGTCAATTGTGTTGTAAATGCTTTTATAAATTAATTAAAACGATCTTCTTCTGTTACTATCTCTAATTTGATTACTTATTTGTACATTACAAAGTAAAGAAGCCATTACAAAAAATGGTCGGCCATTTTTATTATCTGATTGTTGTGGTATTGTTGCTTGTGTCGGCCATTAAAATATTTCAATTGTTGACAACGTCGGCCATTATACTTTTGTTAAACGTTGCCAATGGCAACCGTTTGAAATTGTTCCCGCCTTTACAGAAACAGCCCTTGTTTGCGAGACCGCAATGATTTTAATTTTGTTTAAACATTTAGGAAGTGCAGAAAACGTCTTGATTACATTTCTCAAACAAAATGCCTAATAAATTTGAAAAAGTCCGCGAATATTTGATTTTTTTTCAATCTCACGAAAACAAACGTCACTTTAAAACGATGTAAATCATGTATTTGATGTTTTATTTGAAATTCGTTCTAAATGCCTGAAAGAGCACATTCTAGTGCATCTAGTACTTGACTGAATTTGCAAAATTAGTTTTCTTCCATTGTCAAAAAAGCGCGCAGAGACTTTATGAGAGTGTTTATTGATATCATAAAAACAGACGTCACCATGTTGGTGACGTAAGTTAGTTTTTACAATAATTTTACAGTGGATGTATTTTGTGCCAATAGCGGTATCAAATTATCCCTTGAACTTCGGGTTGCTTTATGGTCATGCGGTTAAACGGAACAAGTCTATTATCAGGAAGCCACAAACAACAAGGATTTAAAGACAAAAGTTGCTCAACTTGTGTGATCGCCAAGATTTACTAGCTAACGCTAAATTAATCTGCTTTACACTGCACTTCGACAGCAACAACTTTGGTACATCCAACTAAAGTAACATTGCACTTGCTTACGTGGATGTAATGTATCAATGACACCGTAGATTCTCCAACTTTGAATGGGATATTTGATTAAAATTTAGAAGCACACATACTTACAAATGTACTTATCTAATTAATCAAACATTTCAAGAGAAAGGGGCATTCTTCTTTCCTGGCAAACGCTTTTTCTTTTAAATAATACAAATGCTAAATACTCTTGCGGAATAGAGCGAATAAAATATCTACCAAAAACCAAGACCAGCAAGGCCATAACTCTCACAATTATCGACACCATTTTCCCACCCGATTTCAGGTGAAACTGGTTTGTCCTAGGTAAAACCCAAGTGTGTCAGGATATACTAGTTTAGTCCAGAATAATCCAGTTTGACTTAAACACATTAGGCTTAACCAGTTTGGCCGAGGCCTAACTGATTCTGAATTATTATTCATGGAAGTCAATTAATGCTTAAAATTAAAAGGCATCAAATTAAATGAGCAATATTTATTTAGACGACGCGCTACAAGCATTTTATCACTTTATGTATGTGGAGCCAATTAGGCCTAGGACAAAATAGTTTGGCCTGAAATTGGGTTTGAGCGGTAATATACATAAAAAGAAAAAGAACTTACCGTTCTATCTCCTGGATTTTTGACTCTACACCTAAGTAGGGCGGACTGTCCGACGACTGCTGTAATATTCGTGGGTCCAACACTGTCAAAGAACGGCTTTTGGGTTGCTGGTTTGGCCGTGGTCTTCGTATCAACCACCCCCATCAATGTACCAATTCCTAGAACAATAGAGATCGCGTTAAAACTTTAACAGAGACATATTAGAGGCAGAAACGGGAGTTAGGAGGGGTAGAGGTAAACCTAGATTAGATTACTGTTCACAAATAGTTAAGGATGTGGGTTGTTGTAAAACACTTGTAAACGTTTCATTTAAAGGAGTATAGCTTTAATAAAAAGGATTCAGTGACAATTTTTGATTAGAGGATTGAAAAAAGCAAAAAGTGTAATGTAAACGTAGCAGACAAACAATCTATGATCAATGTTGTGTTGAAATCAATTTTCTCTAAGGGCCACACCCATGAATTTTCTTAGGGTAAAGCTTATGAAAACGGTCTTAAAACCACCGTTGCAGTACTAAAACTATCGCTTGAAAATAACCCTTACACAATGGAAATGGTCAAATTAAATAAAACAATTACAATATAGACGTACCTTAAGCAGTAAAAACAGTGTATTTGCATATTAAAAAATCCTAAATATTTCACAATTCGCATCGCAATATCATACGACCGACGCGACCGGAAGACAGACAGAGTATAAAACAATACAGTGATGTGATCTTCAAATCCTGCTAAAACAAGGCCTCATTCGACTGGCACGACTGACGATAAGGAAAAAAAACCTTGATAATAATAAAAGGCAAAAAAATTGGCCTTGTGTATGTCACTTGTAGATCGAGTAAAGTATCAGACAAGAGATTAATAACAGCTTTTTGAATGAAATTTAAGTCAATTAAATACAGGATATTTTATGAGTAATATTATATTAAGTATATTAGCATGGTTTTTAATTATTAATTTAAAGTTAATAATGAAATTTNTAAAAAAAAAAATTAAAAAGGTTAATACATACTACGTTTATGGTGCATTGTGGTGAATCATTTTAAATGTTCTTAATAAGTTTAAACAAAAATATTTACCTTTCATTCGATTTAGCCAACGGGCTATTTTCAAAAGAGTCCATTACTTCATGTATCCCTTTTTTGAAAATGGCCCATTGCGTCAGCTGAGGCTGTTGTAGAGTTTTCAAAAGGTAAATTTGTATGTTGAAACTTTCCTTTGTTTCTTATTAAGAATAGATGCATCATTTTGATAAAATTTTATGTAAGCACTTTTAAAATAATTAACTAACTTGAACAAACAACAAAAGCCTGTGATATTGTCTGGTAAAAGATCCACAACCTTTACCCTACTGAGTTCATTTAAATGCAGATTTAAGTCCTCGTTTTGATCGTAAAGTTTAATCCTTTTCCTGGTAGCGATTACCTAATTATTTCACTATTAAACTAAGTAGTGAAGCTACCAACATTTACATCTCTTTATTTACATAATTTTTGAAACATGTCTATTCATCTCGAACTCATACGATTCTTCTAAAAAATTATACTAACAATAATATATATGTGTCTTACTTTTTACGGACTAATACTATTTCTTTTTTGAAGGTTGAAAATCAAGTTTAATGGAACCTGAACTCAAACCAAAAGGAACAAAACCAGAATTCTACAACTGTAAAGTCTATTTAGTGGATTTAATGAATCTACAAGATTGAGCCTGAAGCTTCATACTTAAGTGAAATAGCTGAAAAAGAATTTAAAATGTAACCCTTTACGAAACGGGCACATTTGATACGAAGGTAAAGGAAAGGTGTACAGTTAATGCAAGAGTAAGTAAAGATAAAATTTAGCGCTTTTGAAGGAATTATACATGTGCATGTGTACATTATACTAACGTCAGGTACATTCCCGATGTAAATCCACCCTCTCATTCCGTACGAAACCTTAATCTGCTTCTACTGCAACTGAGTTAAGTACAAGAGTACATCTACATTTCATTCGGCATCGTTGAGTTACATGCAAATCAGTTTAGTACAACACCTAAAGAAAGCCACAAGTCGTATGGAACTGTGATGGATACACATCCCACACACATATGCATACGTATACACAACATGTACCACATGGTATTGTATAGCTGTATTATGCAAAGCTGCCATCTGAATGCAAGCATCCCGGTTCTTCCCATCTATTCGCTCACTGAAGCCGCAAAATGATACAGATCCCCCTTGGTCCATTACACTTTCCGGGAAAAATATGCCATGCAAACAAGTGTTACACTGGCACTTTCGAATACAATAGGAACCATCCAAGTACTCCTTTTCGACTCGGAAATAAAACTTAAGAGAAATTTTGGCTTCTTATCGAGATGCAGCCAGTGGTAAAATTGATCCAGTATTAGATTACAAAAAGCCAGGTATTAGACACAAACAGGTATCATTTTGTTGTGAGTATTATAGTAAAGTTGAAGACAGAACTATTGTCAAAATCTATTTGGTCGTTAATCCAAGAAAAAATTCCTTCTGTTCTGTTCAAGATTTGATTTCCCTCAACCCTCTAGTGTGTTTCTAATTCAAGTGTTCCCATTTATGATTTATTGTTAGGAAATGTATTATGGGTGGCTTGGTCCATTCAATGCTTATTGTCTAATCCTTTATGTTCCATAAAAATAGAAAAAGGATTAAAACTTCTAAACTATCACAAATACAAATATAAACGCTTAATCGCCAAAAGTATTTTGCATTATTATCGATGTCGAAATCGTATTTACCCAATACACGATAGTGCAAACTTGTTGTATTGAATGATTGGTACGTTGTAAGTCATTTCCGACCACTTTTCGTTACCAAGCACGAAATGGGTCATACCTTGCACAATGTAGAATTAATTGCATATCGTTAACAAGCATAAACGTGAACCCCTTGTGCCAGCCACATTGCATAATGGACCTGTCAAAGTCATAAAATTCCCACGCCAGAATTAAAATGGATGAAAATGGTACCATTCACAATGGGTTACATAATTCATTCACGATAACTAATTAACAATTCAACCACACAATGCATACAAAAATCTACTTTTGATTCGTTTAATAATACTGAAAATAATTTTCTATTCTATTTTTGTATTAACTGTATTAAGTAACAATTTTGCTACTATTGGACGTGGTTTTGGCTATGCGACTATAGCTAAACTATGGTCTTGTTCTTAGTCTTCCTAATTAAAGACATAAGTTCAAAGACAAAACAAAATTGCGAGACCAAAACTATTTTATGGTGAATTGTTTTGCTGGCCAATAATGTTCTTTATTTAATTGGTTTGTATCATGTCTAATTAAGAAGAGAAAACGAAAAGGAAATAATAAAGAAAATTACATCAGGGAGGTAACTACATATGAAACATTTCCGCTGGATTATTATAATCCCTGGCGAACATCGGAAGATAGACGGGAGTCTCTGCTATCGATTGTTTCCTGAGGGATAAACGAAGTTTGGGGCCTACTTCAATTTTCCACGTTTCAAATTTTACAAGCCGTAGAATATTCCCGTGGGACTGGCGAACCCGAAAATGTCCTTAGGATGTAACATACTATTCAAAATACGTCCTCCAGCTTATGGCAAAGTTCCTTAACAAAATTTTCTAGAGTTAACAACTTGAATAATGTCCTTAACAAACTGCAATACACCAAGACTATTGTTTTATATATATATATATATAAATTAATCTAATAAAGCCGTAAAATTTCGATCCAAAATTTCTACCATTCCCATTATTTCCATAATAGCTAAATCGTTAATTGCTTCATTAGAATTGTTAATGAACATTATAATGCTCACTAATTATTTTAATCAATTCGAACTAGAAGGATTATCTCTATTTTTTGATAACGTCGAACACATACAAAGAAAATCGAAAGGTCGAGATCAAAATTGAAACTTTGGTGTATCTAATTCTATTAACGATCCAATGATAGGACAACTTAGCAGGTGGTTTAGTGTTTATGCACTAACGAGAGTAACCCACACCGTTAAATTACTGCTCCACATGTACTCAATCTGCATACAGCAGGTGGTCTGATGAAGCTTTACATGAAATAATTGAATTTCATTATAAATTAAAGGCACATTTTGCAGCAACTCTGTTCCTACTTGGTTTCAAAATATTGCTACAATGTCTACCGTGTAATTATCGATAAATTGCATTTACGTCACTAACATAGTCTGCACGAATCAATCCAAAATGTTATGGCAACAGAAACAAAAAAAAAATAAGTTTTCATAGGTATATTAAGGAATGCTGGTATGAGAGATAGAGACGACAATGATGAATGGGAACAGCGAGTAGAAAAGCGAGACCAAGATAGAAAAAGTAGAAGGAAGGGGTTGTGAATGCATATGTGTGGTACCAGCCGATCGATCGGGTGCAGGTCACCCCCCACTTAGAAGAGCAGTCGGTTTTAAACGTTAGTGATATGTAGACGTGTTTAAATGTGCTATAGGGAAATTGTTCCTTTTCTTGTGTGCTTGTTTATCCTGTTTTTTAATTTTGTACCTTTAATTACTTACTAACACAGTCTATACAAAAGATAGTTTAAGTGTTATATCGATGTAAATGTAGATTGTTAGACAGGGGGGGGGGTAATTGTATGTCTTAACTAACTTTGTAACTTGCATAATAAATATACGTTCATCTAAATGAAACATACGACAATTACTCTACACTGCTGTAGAATTTCTATGTTGATCTACCCCTTTGCTTTTTCAATTTCTAAATTAATGGCTTTGATCATCTGCAGGCTTCTCAGAAATTATTCTTGATCTGACACGACGAAGGTGTGCAATCTACGCAATCAGGTGTTTGAGAAGTTGTAGCTTCATGAAAATATTATTTATCTCATGGCATTACCATGCTTGGCGCTAGATAAAATAACGGTAATTTGAGATAGGGCTATATCGAAATCAAAGAAACGTTTCGTATGCAAAAGCTTCTTTGGTGACGAAACGATGTTAAAAAAACCATGTCACTAGTTTTTTCGTCCGTCTCCCTGACGAAAGCACTCTCCAAAGAGTTAAAAGTGTTGACTCATATCGTACATTTCCATATTTTTATCTGGCAGATTTTCAAATTCGGAAAAGTTCCCTCTTCCTCTGGCATGGTCCCAAGTTGCACGCCGTGCTTAATGTAGAACTTTATTCTCGTTTTAATTTCACATTTCCCCTTTGCCACCGCGTTGTGCTTTAATAAATTTCGACGACGCCGGCGACGAGGAAAAGGAGGAAAAAAACAAGAGAAGGGAGAAGTAAATCTAAGCTCCGGGAGAAAAAAAGAGCACACGTACGGGGCGGGAGGGGTTAAAATCGTTCTAATGCCGCCAATACATCAGAACGCACTTTATTTTTGGGAAATGCCAGAAAAGATAAACGACACGCCGCGGCCGGAAAATCGTAAACGATGAATTAAACGCTACCGCGTAGAAATAGCGAGGGAAACCAGAAGAGCGTATGTGAAAGAAGGACACTATCAGAAAGAATTTATTTTTATCTTTTCTTTTGTCGACAAATTTAAAAATGAAGCGTTTCCAAGTTCGGTATTCGCGAAATGATTTGATTTTGAAGCTACCTAGACGCACGATACCGTGTCAAGTCACAAATATCATCATCATCATAAGGTCGTCAGTCCTAAAACTGGTTGGACACGCACCTCAACTCTTCCCTAACCAGAACTAATATTCGCATTCCTTAAGCCGCCACATCCTTAACAGTAATCTAATCTAGGTCTACCTCTATTCCTTTTAGCTCCTGTTTTTACTTCTAATATGTCTCTGACTGGACCTTCATGCCTAAGGTGTCCTACCAACCTATCTCACCTATTTCTTATTGAATTTAATGTATCCTATGTCTACTATTTCTAATACTTTTCCTATCCTCGATACCTTCATCATTCGTGAGCACAGAAGAGATTTCTTTTTGTTGAAGGCAATCGATCCTTGGCTATCCTCTCCGTTATATCTATCTGCTCCTTCCATCCTGACTTATATGACTTCCTAGATCCCGAAAATCATCCAATTCTAATTTTTATTATATTCACTCTTTCCGTACTTTCTTTTCCTTTGCATATTAGTATTTTTGCTTGACAATTATCATAGATGGATGAATATCATTGCATTTAATAGTTATAACCCAAAAGAACTAACTATAGAACCAACCGATGCAGTTGTTAATATTGCTACTCGTATAGCTAAAGCACTTTAGTTTTATCGAAGATTAAGTTGTACCTACTGGAGGGAAAGTTTCTGCAGGACGAAGAATTCTTTTGATAGAAGTCAATGAATCGTTCATTATCGAAATCTCTTTCTATCGATGGAGGCACTCACCATGAAATTACCGCGTCGAATTACTGTTGCCTGATGAGTATTTCGAAGCGCCACTTAGCACTTTTCACAGGAAACCAATTGAAATGGCATTTTATTTTTGAAATCGGCTGAAAGGAAAACTTTCGAAAGACGTACTCACCACTTCAATTACTTCTAATTCGCTAGTTCTATTGACGATGCTCTTTTCTGTCCTCATCTTTATTCTCCTCTGTTATAGTACTTGGGTATATGAGAAGATACTTAAGCAACAAATTATATTTCAGCTAATTTATCGGAAAAAATGTATCTTGAAACGGCTTCTTCAAGTTGAGATTTTTCAAAACAAATATCAAGCTAAAGACACGTGTAGCTTTCAAAATTGAAAACACATTTCCGTTTAAGTAACTTGTTTATCCATCCAAATTTCATTTGCTAATAAATTTGCTTCGATCGTTGATTCATCAATCTTGTTCACCGTCAGATTTTTAACGCCGCTCTGGCACTCTTGAAAGAAGGTCAAATCAATATAACGTTTCGTTATGCGATAAATGTTAGAGAAGGTAATTTCCCTCGTCATTCACTTACTTCATCTCTTTCATGTGGTTGCATGTGAAACCTCGAAACAGTGAATCAATTACGTCAACTCAATATCATAAAACAATTGACCACACCCAAGTTCGATTGATCTTTGGGCATTAAAAAAGGTATTAGCTATTGAATGTTGAGAAAGTTGTTTGTGACAAGGGTGTATTGAGGTGACAAGCATTTTATTTTGAACCTGCCGCCAGGGAAAGAGCGAGACAGCAAACCAGATGTGTGCTTAATCTGCCCGCCAAACTGTGGACTTTTGCATTGCAGACGGTGACAAACTTTCCAACATCAGCAATAATAAAGTTGAGGCAGTACATCAAAGTTGGTCGTAAAATATGGAAATTGCGCCGTTAAACACGAAAACTTCATGAGACTTATAAACCAACGTCAATCTTTGACAATTTATTATGTGAAGAAGACGGTACATTCCGTTCGGGGGCAACTGGGTTACTGCTGGCAGTGACAAAACAAATGCAAATCAGGATGCATCCTCATTGATATTTCATCAGCATTTCAATTGGATTCTGCAACAGGCGCAGCACAATCTGTGACTTTAAGTACATCTTTCGTTTACCACCATTATACATATATCCAAATAATAATGATAGCCAAAAGGTCGTTATGTTCCATTTCTTGCATGAAAATTTATTATGTATTTTGATAATGCATATGAGCGGTGTGGCCAGTCGTCATGCACACTTTTTTCTTAATAAACAAAGGATTCCAATAAAATAATTCGAAGTGGTCTGTATTCTGTCGAAACTGCCAGACGCGGATCGCGATTTCGATCTTTTTGAATCTCATCAGCGCGTCGCTATTTTCTAAAACGAGCAGGTAAAAGTTGGTCTGTGTTCTGTAGGAGCTGCCTGTTAGATATCCATATATTTAAATGGACCTTGTTGGAGCATACGTAATCCTAAAATGTAGCATCGTACTACAGATGGCGTTTACCGCGCCATTTGTGGTATTTTCTAAAAATTCCAAAACCTCTAATTTGATAAATGGCTGGAATTGCTGTTAAGTATTGTGAACTATACAAACACTTGATATGAGTATTTTCTACGAACATTTAGCACAGCTAAATGCAGAATAATTATCCAAGAACAGATTGTCTATTTGCCAACCTGTTACCGCTACATATGTGAACTAATTGTAACGAAAATAACTCAGAAGTCCGCAGGTTGCACATGTCCCACAGTGTTCATGAATTCAAAGGTAAATACGGGAAAAGCCGTTTCTACACTTGGACATAAAGTACTTGGGTAAACATGGATCTTTGCACCTGGAATGAGCTTAGTTTACAGTGGCAGAACAAATACATACGTATATAGAAGGACCGGATGTAGTACGAGCCTTTTCAGTGTCGTATCACTAGAGGATTTAGGAGTGGTGGAGAGCAGTGCAACATTTTGGGGTTGAAATATTAGTTAGGCTTGGTTCAACATTATACTGAAACACGGGGTGCTAGGGTTACTACCGAAACGCAAACATGGAACATTAATACGGTGAGGTAACATCGTTCGTCATCATGCAAGCAGTTTACAATGTCTTCCCTACATTTGGGTGCCCTAGTTCTATAGTTTTTCGACCTTGTTATATGTATTTTAGTATATGGACCAACAGGCGACGTCATGAACAAACGAACCTGTGAATATGTTCAAAATGAGTTTGGAGCAAGGCTCTGTAGGGGGTGCTAAATGTAAACAATGGGCACGATGGAAAAAGAAGGGAAAAAGACCTGGCTTAGATGACAGTTCACAAATAAGTACCACAAACGACGTGGTGAACGCCATCTGTAGTTCAGTTCACATATAGTGGAAATCAGTATATTCAACAAGGTCCATTTATGTTGATGGATATCTACTTGTTGATGTGAATCTACGGCATAGCTCATCCCAGGTGATAGGCACCTAACCAAATTGAATAAATAAGAAGTTCATACTGGTCAGAGTTCCAGACGCCTTGCTGGATCTCATCAGCGCGTTTGTTGGTTTCGATAGAACGCAGTATGAACTCCTTGGGTAATCGGATATTTTAGATTATGAATTATGAAGAAGTGGAGGTGTATCTCGCCCAGTAGTCGGATTGCATTAGTCAAAGATGGACAAGATTAAAAAATTTACCCCGATTTTAACATTGAGCGTGTAGAGAAAGAAGAAGTGGGATAAACAATTCAGATAAATTTCGCTTAACGCAATCGTGAAAATTGCAGGGTGTTTAATAAAGACAAAGGGCCTTTAGGTGGTATAACGCGTTACTTATTAAATTATAATGTTCATTACGAGCGCATTGGAGCACTTACTCTGAAACTTCCGGCGTAAAAGGAAGTCGACTCTTACGAGTAAACCGTGTAAATGTACGAGATTTTACTAATTTACAAAACGTTTGCCTCCACGAGCGCGACGACGACATAAATTTAACGAAGCTACATGGGTGGGTTGTAAAGCGGTACCTTTTGATTTACTACTTGTTTATTATTTAATCGAATCATATACCAACATGAGTTTGAAGACGACTTTTCGACGATCGAGTGTTCAATATTTTATTATGAGAGACTTATGAATGTTATCAAATATAGAATGGATTTCTTGATAATATAAAACGCGAATAAATACAATAAAAGTTCCTTATTCACGGTTTCCTTATTCGCGTTTTCATTACTCGAGGGTGAAAAAATTGCAACCCAGTTCCTGTATTCGCGGTCAAAAATTACATTATTCGCGGCTGCAATCGGTATTTTAACAGTAAATCACCCTTAACTTATTTATATGAGGGGCGATCGTCAAACAGCTTGCACTGTTAGATTCTGGAGCATTTTCTACCCCTGATATATGTAACCGATGGTGTGAAATGGGTTGCATTATAGTCGGAAATGTAGGTGAGCCTTTTTAAAACAGAAAATTTTCATGTACTTTAACAGTAAATCACCCTTAACTTATTTATATGAGGGGCGATCGTCAAACAGATTACACTGTTAGATTCTGGAGCATTTTCTACCCCTGATACATGTAACCGACGGTGTGAAATGGGTTGCATTATAGTCGGAAATGTAGGTGCGCCTTACTAAAACAGAAAATTTTCATGTACTTGAACAGTAAATCACCCTTAACTTATTTATATGAGGGGCGATCGTCAAACAGATTGCATTGTTAGATTCGGGAGCATTTTCTACCCCTGATACATGTAACCGACGGTGTGAAATGGGTTGAATTATAGTCGGAAATGTAGGTGCGCCTTATTAAAACAGAAAATTTTCATGTACTTTAATAGTGAATCACCCTTAACTTATTTATATGAGGGGCGATCTTCAAACAGATTGCACTGTTTGATTTTGGAGCATTTTCTACCCCTGATACATGTAACCGACGGTGGCAAATGGGGTGCATTATAGTCGGATGTTTAGATGCGCTTTTTTAATACAGAAATTTTTCTCTTGCCTAAAGCCAATGATTCTATACTAATTACAATTCCATATCCACGGTTTCTATATTCGTGGCATATTTATGGAACGTATACCCTGCGAATAAAGAGCTTTAACTGTATAGTAACAACAGTTTTAATTTGGTTTTGTCGAAAATTATTGACTTTATCATTCAGCGTAGTATACGTATATGTAAACCACTTTCAAGGCTTTATGCTATAAAGTTTAAAGTAATAGGTAGATTTCCATTTTATTTCTGTCGAACCTGCTTTATCTCATTTCAGTGTCGGAAGGCTCATTCTATTACGGGGCGCTAGTTGTACGAGTCGTAACTCCGACTTATAAGGGTGCAAGGTGGGCGAAGGGACGGGGTGGCTGTATGCAGATACGTAGACTTTCTCATCAGTTCGTAGCGAAAAGATTAACCTACAAGGAAAAATGTAATTTCATGTAAAAGACAGCGACTCACTCCTAAAGACATTTGGACGTTCAAAAAGACTTAAAATTCAGTGTTCTGGAACTTTTCATTTTCCTGTAGGTTCTTGCCGTGTTGCTTGCTAAATATTCATTACAACGCAAGTCGGACGCTCGAGTGAATTTACGACGAAATCGACTGCATTACAGAGACCGTTTACCTTCTCAATCTCTTCCATCACGGAAATTTTCTGACGCCTCCATCACGTCGTCACTTTAAAAGGCCTCCTGAACAGTGGCGGTTCGTAGTTAAAATTATTGGGGGTACTGCTACAAGAAAGTGTTTAGCCTTTAGTATTAATGTGAAGATTTATTTAATTTTTATCCATTACAAATTACCTAGAGGTATTAGAAAGGGGACTCTATGGAAGTAAATAAGAAATAAGCGAGATACGTTGGTAGGACACCTTGTCAGGCATGAAGGTCTAGTCAGAGACATATTAGATGCAGAAACGGAAGTTAAGAGGGGTAGAGGTTAGATTACTGTTCACAAATAGTTAAGGATGTGGGATTTTCTAGTTTTCGGGAAATGCGAAGGTAGAAAGGAGTGGAGGTGTGTGTGTCCAACCAGTCTTAGGACTGACGACCCTTCCTTATGATGATGACCAATTACTTCAAATTAATGAAGAAAAATTGTTGTTGCTATCAGACCTTCGCCAGGAATCGAACCCAGAATCATTGGTTTTATGCACCAATACTCTGACCACTAAGCCACGAGAGGTGACAGCAACAACAACAACGAAACGTACTTATTAAGTCACAAATTTAGCCTTTATATGAAAGGGAAAATTCAGAAGCTCTATAAAGACCTAAATAAAGTAGATTAAACGTATATTGCACCAGGGCGAACTTTGGGAACAACAGTATTCTCTTACTAGTAGACTCAGGATTCAGCTTCCAGTAGGAGTATACGCACAACTGTCAAACACCATCCAGTTTAAACTGTGAAGCGGACAGCACCATATAAATATTTTGTATCTTTTTCATAAGCTGAGTGCTGGCTACTGACATTAACCTTAAGGATTATGTAAAATACAAGTATAAAGAAGGAATTAAAGAAAAAAATATTCAATATATTAAATGTTTTCGGTAATAACAGCATGTGGAAATAGGGGTGTTGCAGGTCCTCAGTGCCTATTAGTGAACTGCCACTGTGTCCTGATTTTCTGCCACACTTTTCCTTCGCTTTTCGTCACGTACTATATCTCCTCGCCCGTCTTCTCGTACTTTCTCTAACATTCATCGGAAACGTGATACGTCAAATACCGTTTCGAAATACAACATTAGCACAGAATATCGACCGGTTTGTTGAGAAGATCCTTAATTAAGAAAAGCGTAAATGAAGTTCCTCTAAATCAACAACTCCAAGAACTAACAAATACACAACAACAACCCTCTTTTGAAATAACAAGACAGTTTCAGCTCAAGTGTTCTCAAAATTCATCATTTATTATTTAAAGGGCTACTGAGAATACAACACTCAATTCAATAAACTCTTCCCATTGCTAGCCCTTAAAATCTCATAATCATGCAATTCAAGTAAATTTTAATTTAATTTGGTTACACATTGTATATTCGAAATCGATATCTCATTTCATTTCAGAAGACAGATAAGACTATTAGTTATGTATTTGTGAAATATATGCTTTTTATTTCAGAAATCTTTATTGGCGGTGCGTGCGTGTGCGAGCTATTAAATTCTCATGTATACAATCGCATTAACTACCAGACCAAAATATTATCATAAAAAGGCAATATCGCAACCGGGACTTAAATTGATATGCCGGAGCCCGGATATAACGAACGCGCCTAAACGATTCTGTCTTGACAACATTCTGAAAGCCTCATAAAATCCTAATAACCGTAAAAACGGAGAAAAACGTTCATTTTTGTTTAGCATGCCTACTCCCCTCAAGCTTAATATAATCCTAAATTTTATTAAATGTCAGTTGTAGATCATTAATTATCTCGAAACCAATAATACTGTCCTTGCTTAACAATTACTGAACTATAATTGATATAAGAATGGAACAATTAGAAAACTGACACAAGATGACCATCTAGAAGACAGATTTAAAGTCTTGAAATGCAACACCAATGACCAAGAGGGCCTATTTTAGTAACAAAGTATGTATTGTAGGAATTATCGTAAGTGTTTATTACTTGGGAAACTGTGCTGGACTTTTATTCTCATAATATGTGAGTATATGAGTGTTGTATTTTGTATTGTACTGCGGGAGACATGTATAAATTCTAACAGCCTGAATAATGGGTTTGACCCTTGTAAATGGGGTCACATTCCAGTATTAGAGCGGCAGTAAACTGGTACTTGGACCGTCGCAAGTAGACTGGGCCTAGCTTCCTGCCTTTTATTAGGGTGCAGTTACTAAATTCCATCAAAGTAGAGATTTTATGTCCAGTTTGTGAAACGTTTCATTGAAAGTAACATTAGGGAATTCGCTAGCTAAGACAAAGTCGTAAAAAAGATGTTTCGTTTATGGCCTCCACCGACGAGATTGCCTACCCCACTGTACGTATAGGTCTAGTCGAAATACATGTTTTCGCGATAAAACATAAATAATTAAATTCAACTAGGAGCTTCCACCTATGACAACAATTAACAGTAATCGGAATCAGAAGCGGTGTGAAAAATCTGAGTACAACCCTGATCCAATTGTAAAGTATGGTTATGCGCTTAAGGACTTACTCAGCACGTAAAACGTAAAACGACGAGGACGAATCAGTCGCTAAATATTTTTCTTTTAATTTACTATGTTATTTCATTATTTGTATATATTTTTGTCAACTTATAACATGAATAGAGTAACCCTATTATTAATTACTTATTCGTAAATTTCAATTAGTATCAATAACGAAATAAACAACTTGCTTATGCATTACATATGTTCAGGAATGGTTAGAGAATGAAATATTAGATGCAACTATTTTTCGCGGTCTAGGTGATAAATGAACGTATGTGCGATGATAAGGCTTATTGCAGTGCGCGTGTTGCAAACGTATAAGTATTATGCATGTGCCCGGAGAGGCAATAACTGAAATGGCCCATTTGCGGAAGTCGAAATGTGCAATGAGATGATTTGAACTTCATCGGAGGCATAAAATGCACCACCGTCGTGACTCCAAGATTAATGGTCAAAGTTGAATTACCACCACGGACCCGTCAAGCCACTGTAACAACAAATACATTGCACTTTAATGTACTCATACCCCACCAAACTCATATTCGCTACATAAAACTCTACAGTCTATTTCAATTTGTTAGAATTGTGACCTTGAAGAAATCTGCGCGAAGATAGAAAGAATACACACTAGGCGTGAGCAAGACAGAAATAATTGGAACAAGCTTGAACGAGCAGAGCTCTCGATGGGCAGTGGTAAAAGATCGACTAGAACTGTACAGTACTAGACGAAAATGTTTAGCAATTTCTTAAAACAAAAATGTATATAAATTAACAATAGAAAACAAAGCAAAAGTTTTATAGGTGTGCAGAACGTTAAGTTAATTCACTTGTTATTATTTTTGACTAAATATGCTTTTAAATAAATCATATTCTTAAATTTTAACGAGGCAGTTTAAATAATTTTGCAAATGGTACTGTACACCTTTGTCTGGTTCTCGCTCGATGATCGGTGGAGAAGTGAGCTCCGCAGACAAATATGATTGAATTTGGAATTATGCTACGGCGCATCCTAATAAAGGGATAGGGCATATCTCAAACTTCTTGAAACGAACAGTACTTTCCTCTTGATTATAAAAAGTGTTCCTACTTCAACTTTCTCATTATATCTCTTAATAGCTTACATAGGATTTACCAAAACGCTATTGTCAATGGATATGATTCTTGATGGTAGATTTCAAAAGGCATTTGTTAATGAGTCGAATCTAAAAAAGGATCGGCAGACCACTGATTAAAAACTTAATCCTAAAAGAACCTTGTCAAAAACATTGGTGAGTTCTGAATTAGTAGCAAATTTTTACTTTGCTTTCTTTAGTTACTCCATAAACGATGCCGAAAGACAACAGTTATAAATTGACCGGTGTTCTGTCGGGGATATCTACGGCGTGCTGATGAGATCCAAAGAAATAGAAACTGTGGTCCATGTCTGTGGGTTTCAGGAGTCCAGTGGTCAATAACTCTTGTTCTATTAACATTTACATTTATGAATAAATCACTACCGAAGAGGACACTTATCGCTACTGTTTTTAAGTACTAACTAACTTATTATTATTTAGTTTCATTTAATTTAAATGTCGGAGGTTTTCGTGTGTCTGCAATACTAAAATATAATTTGTTTTGGTGAAGAGTTTTGCCCATGGATTACTCGCGTTTCAAATTTATTTGCCGCTAATGGTGAAGTTTAAGTGTACGTAGTTAAACAGAGGTAGTAGAGGATAATGCACGAAAATCCGGAAGAAAGCTTTAATCTATCAAAGTTTGGCTTCGTTCTGACAACACATTGGACGCGTATTGTTAAGTACTTCCGTTTGAAGTAGGTAAACCCTTTTCAAAATCAGCTGTACCCTAATCTGCATAGCTCATAAAATAAAATCGGATTACGGATCTCTCAAATTACATCCATAATTTATCTGGTGTTTCCCACTTATCTACTCGGACCGCTATAATTTTTGTCGCATTATCCTTGTTCCTTCGCGCTGCGCAATCACACCGACCGTGTGACGGCAGATTAGCTTTGTCGTCTAGTGCTGCTCTTCCGCCGCCCTCTGACGGTGCATGTGAAGGCAAATAAGGGCTATCAGTTTGCACTCCAATTACACACCACAACTGTTCCGTACTGTCACATTAACATCGCTTACATCCCTTTTCACTAACGACTCAATTCAAAGAAGAAAGAACCGAGACTTATTGGGTCAATCCATTACAACAAGAACGGGGAAAACTTTGAACTGCGAAACACGAGAATGGAGAGGGTAAATTGGAGAGTATGTAGTTCACAAACTAAGGCTACTAACTACTACAAAACAAGAAAAAAAAACGAGCAGGACTGGAAAAACTTTGTGGTGCAAAACATCAGGAGTAGTTATAAAAAGAGGATTCTGTACCATAATGTGAACGACAGTAGGTGGTGCAATATATCAAGAGTAGTTATGATAAGAGGATTCTGTACCATAATGTGAACGACAGTAGGTGGTGCAATATATCAAGAGTAGTTATGATAAGAGGATTCTGTACCATAATGTGAACGACAGTAGGTGGTGCAATATATCAAGAGTAGTTATGATAAGAGGATTCTGTACCATAATGTGACATAACGACATTAAGACAATTAACCTATTTAGGTGTTAACATTTCTTAAGCAAGAGACCACGTTAGATTTCAAACAATAGCATGCACATCTTACTGCTTCGTATAAATAAGTAGTAGAAGAAGTTCTGTCCAACATAGCATTATCAAGATTACAGTAAAAATACCGATAAGGATATAGCCAATTTCATTATCGATCAGACTACTTAAAAAATTACAATATGACAATATGTCTTTTGCTTTTAGTTTTGGTGTGTACCACGGTAGGTATATCTATTTGTGATCGTTGGCCTGCTTAATTTAAAGTAAGTTAAGACGATTAAAGGTTAGTTAAGGATTGAAAACTGGGGCCTTTCTATATACTCATTTCCGGTCGAATAATTACAGAGAAACCGCTGTCGTCATTACTGTTTTATCTGGGCATGTATGAGCGCAAAAACGATCCTTTCTCGCGCCCGTGCTATTACTCATGTCAGTGACTCAGCTGACATTCTGTTTAACTTAGGTCCGCGGTTGACAAGGATTAGAAAAGGGCCATGTGCCATTATAAATGAAATGTTCGTCGTCGTCAGCGTCGCCCCGGATCTACAATAGTCCGGTGAAGGGAACGTCCGCCGGAAAACGCGCTGAGAAAGACGAAAAATTAATTGCTTGTGGGACTGGTGTCGCAAACGTACATGGAAGAACGTTCTTGGAACACCTGTCTATACGTACATGCGCTCGGAAAATTAGAAAGAAAATGATTTCGTCAGGAATGCGACAATGGAAAATTAAACTCTAATAGCGCAATAGGTTTGACAACAGCTGTTCAGCTCATCATCATAAGGTCGTCAGTCCAAAGACTGGTTGGACACGTACCTCCACTTTTTCCTATCCTGAGCTAAACTTCGCATTTTCCTAAAACTAGAACAACCCACATGCTTAACTATTTGCGAACAGTAATCTAATCTAGGTCTACCTCTACCCCTCCTAACTCCTGCTTCTGCCTCTAACATGTCTCTGACTAGACCTTCATGCCAACCTATCTCAGCTATCAGTTAAATATGTTAGGAATTAAAGAACGCTATAAATTCGTGATGGGTACGAAACAGAATTGCTATATTCCTAAATCATTCATAGTTTTTTTTGTTTGTTTTCCAATTTGAGTGAATATCCTGAAAGAATGGGAACGAATTGGATTGAATGGGTGCCATGGTCGTACAAAAATGTTCTTTTCATAAGGATTTTCGAATGATTGCTCCTAATCCATTACAATTTCGTCGGGGTGAAGTGATACAATCCGTTGCAGTAATTTTCAAATCAAACATCACGCGTTCAAAAGGGCGCACACGCCTCGGTACTTTGTATGTAATTTTAATGAATCAATATGTAGATCTATATGTATGATACACACATATGTACACGCATACAAGTATGTACACGGGCCTTATGAATGCATTTAACAAGCGACAATGATCGCGACGGTGTATTTGCTCTTTGTATTATAAATGAAAATGCGCCAAGCGCCAAAATTGGCAGAAATGTTTGACGCATCACCCACAGGCTTCTATTGGTAAACAACCCAACAGAGCCAACTTGTAATTAAACGGTAATGACAAATTTTATACCGACGGTGCGTTCTGTACAGGTACGTATCTATTCCATAATGTAATTGTTTCGAATACCACTATACTACATGTAGAGATGATGATAATAAAACAAAACCAAGTGCAAGTCGATGCTTATACATATATTAACTTACTTGATTATAATATTTGTTAAATTTCATAAAATTGTTGTTTTAACTGTTCTAGATAAATTATTTTTGAATACCGCTTCACCACCCTGTCTCACTTCTCAGAATTCTTAAGTCTGTTTTATTCTGAATATTAATCCTATTAATACCGCTAATATTTAGACGATCCCGAATTGACATACTAACCGAATGGTGAGAGTTATACTTCGTTTACTTTCTCTAGGGATGTATCCCTTCCAAAGTGTCTTAGATGCGCGCTGGCAAAATCGTAGGTAGGGAGAAAAAGGCTCATTATACTCTCGACTCTTGTTCATTAAACATACTTTTTCATATAGTTCCTGCCAAAAGTTTTGTTCAATCATGAATAGTAGTACAGGTCGGAAACAAGCGCTAAAGCCTTTAATATGTCTTCAAATATAAACAAACATCTCGTTGATATTTTCAGTAGTAAATGGTACCAATAACAGCACATTTGAGCAATGCAATTGTAGTGGATAAAATGGTCAATTTTTCCGTGCAGTACTGTACGGATTATACGCTCCTCGTCGGTTAAGAGTTTGCCCGACAGTTGTCTCCTTCCTTTTCTGGCCTAGTGCTGTTCTTTTCTACATTGCGCCGGTCAAACTGAAGGTCACATCGCTACAGAAAGTAAACGAAGTATAATTTGCAACTTTAACTTGGACGTACTGGTGGCCTAAAAAGGAATTTATAGATACAATATATACTTGTGTGTATGTCTGTGCATATTTTTCTTCATTATGTACCTTTGTCAATTCAATTTCGAAAAACTCTGCAAAAAGAAAGGCAGATGATTGTCTGAACTAAAGATAATGTGGCTTTTCTTATCCTTATTTACGTGTTCCAAGAGGCCGTTCCTTGCACGTTTCGTTTCTCCACATCAAGAGCGAACTCCTTGTTAACTTGTGTAGGTTCACATGCTACGCGGAAAAATTTACACATCAAAAGGCCTTTTGTTGTTTGTTCTTTGCACAGGATACGCGTCGTTCCCCCTTACGTCTTTCGTTCTTCGTCAGAATCCGTAAATACGTAAATAATTCGCCCGTTCACAGTAATTTCATTTAGAGGTCTCCTGCAATAGGTCAGGGTTACATCAAAAACACGAATAACTCCGTAAAAAGAAATAGAATTTTAATTATCGTTTTCAAGTAAATAACCGGCAACTAATGACTTTAGAAGAGATTACCATAATTAGATGTGGTAGACTAAGAACTTAAGCTGAATTGCTTCAGGTCAAAGTTTAGTTGGTTTCTAGCTTGGCCGGCAGGAAACTCAGTTAAACTGTTCCTAAGTTACTCGGATAGTTTCTGGAGGGACAACATAACCAACATCGCGACCAAAATGTAATACCTCCTTTATAATGGAAATAGACATGAATCGACCAAAATTACACTTCGATGGATGATTGCTATTACCAAAAACAAACAATGTTCCTCTCAGTTCATCCTTTCAGTTAAGGATTACTTCATTGTAAACGGATCAAGGTAATTGAATCAACAGATAAACTGAAGCACGCGTAAGTGTAAGCTCTTCCATGCTCGAACGGTAATTAATTCTGAGCGATCATCTCATCAAACCACCTTTGTTTGGTTTTGAATAGGTGTCCATGCATTAAAGCAAACAAATGAGGAGAAGACATGTGCATGCATCCTTCCAAACGAAAATTGAAAAATGTGATTCAAGTATTGCGCAAGTTTTATTGTTTTTGTTGTTATTTAATTTCCTCGGCTGCTTGTGCCTCACGATCCGTTCCACGATTTCGTGGAACAGAAATACAGAATTAATTCAAAAAGACACGTGATCTAAATACACACATCCTACCCTCAACACCGAAATCCACAAGAGATCGGTCCCGATAGCTCGTTACACCTACGGAAAACTAATGAGGAAGTTTGGAATTGCAGAGTGCGGAGCTGACAACTTTGACTTGCAAATTCGCGAAGAAGTTAATAACCAACTCGTGTATCGAAACTGCCTCGAGTCGTGGCAGTCTAGTGGAAAGTTGCCGCGAATGCTCCACCCATATGAAAGTTTCACCTTCAGGAATGGGGAAACAGCCGGGAAATTAATTTGAAACCAGCGCCTGAAATCCTCCTCTAATTCCGTACTTATATAACTACTGAATAACGAAATCAATTGTCTACTACAATCATAAACGAAAATCAATCGTTTTAACAGTTTATCATTCAGTAAATAAGCGTAATGTGTGACACATTGTACATATTTATGATGATTTATGTTCAAACACTCTGAATAGACCACTTATGGTAGATTGCATGTTTTCATGATGATGAGTTATAAGTGACTAGATTTTACCTGCAGCTTCGTTGGCGTTTATGTCCTAAATATACGATCCCTCAGGAATAGTATTCCTTTTCTAGATAAAAGGTACCCTGTGCCCTTTTCTTCACCCTCGATAATGTGTATACAAAATTTAATAACAGGTTTTACCCGCGGCACCACTCACATTGATGTCTTCAGTACGTGTCAAAGATCATCGACGACCACATAAAACTAATTATTCGATCCCTCGGGAATAGTATTTCTTTTTTGAATAAAAGGTACCCTATGTCCTTTTCTTAATCCCTTAAAATGTGTGTACAAAAGTTCATGACGATCGAATGAGTAGTTAAGGTGTGAAATGGTAGCAAACAAACAAAGTGACATTCACATTTATAATATTAGTTAAGATCACACAAGCGCTTATGTTTTGGTACCAGTTAAGGAGTGTCTCAAACATTTTTTAGTGAGATTTGAGCTGCGTATTAGCTACCAAATGAGATACAATATAGGCCATTGTGTGACAGACTATACTCATTATAACGAGTTACAACTGATTCTAGATTGGAGTAGTGCTTAATGTTTTGGTATGATTTAAATGTACCAAATAAGATGTAACCAGCTGTGACCAAATGCTTCTGTGTGAAAGATCAACGTTTTCTTGATGAATTTTAAGGATAAGTGAGTTGATATCACACTTACAATAGTCTATAGGCTATTTGAGTGGGTTATTGTGATTGATGGTATATGTTTATAATGCGTGAATCGTCAGGAGCGAACAGTAAGCTAAACAAGAACGATAAAAGCGAAGTGTAGGCTTTTGTAGCACAAAAGCATAATTCGCATGGCTGATAATTGGTTTTGCTTTAACAGGGACATTTCTCTGCAATTAAAATTTTTAATAAAGAATTCAGTCCACAATATTTCGTCCATTTCAGTAATTAGCTTACCATAATGTAAATGTTAGTCGCAGCACACAAATAAAAGAAGAATGAAACGAAATAGATGCTGGTAAAACACGAAGTAGATGACTCGACAGAGTGGATAACATGAAGATAAAAAAGGAAAAGTAACTTTAACAGAAAAGGGTTTGACACAAAACCAGCCTTTCCTCATTGTCCGCAATTTAACATTTCAACGAATTGTTCTAGACACAACGCAAAAAACGGTATATATATGGAAGTCCTGTTTCGCATGGAAAATTAGGATATTATACGTGTCGTGTTTGTTAAATCTTTTACAAAACGCCCTTTTACCATATAGAATGATGGAATCAAGTCACATCTATAAACAAGACTCTAAAACGTGACATAACACGGACGACATTTGACGCTCTGAAAATTGAATGAGTTAAATAATATTACTACATCTGAACCGGTCCAAATTTGGATGGGTGGATACCATTGTCGATGGTACTTACTAACATTTTAATATTACACTTACATTAGAGATGTTGTTATTATGATTAGAAGATAACATCCTAGATGTCGGAACCTTTCGATCTTCTAAAATAGTTCCAACATATTGTATCATGGGAGGAGACAGACGCACGAATTATGATTGCAAAGGAAAAATGTTGATATCTTTACGGAATTTCACGCGTCTTTTACCATTCTTTCATCAGTTTTAACCGAAATGTAATACTTTTGCCCATGACCAATCAAGTGGAGCTCGACCTCACAAACCTACATGCACTGGAATATTGTCATATAATATGATTTTCATTTGCCGCAGTGCGTTAATTATTATTTCTCTACGGCATAGAATTTTAAACATAATATATTAAAAATTCCACCTCAATTCGACAAAAATATGTCTAGTTATTAATTATAAATACAAAACAAATGGACGAATAGAACTTGGTATGTGCATGAATAATAATTGAAAGTGTCATTCCAATATTATTTGTTTGTTAGTTCATATATTTATTAAACCGCATTTACAATAAATTTATTTAAAATGTAGCTGATAAATCACTGTTTGCCAACATGGAAGCGGTTAAAAATCGAAATTTGATGGAACTCGTTTATTATTTATTTACGTGATACTTGAATCTACCCCCTGTACCACTCATGAATTGGCTTTCCCTTAATGTCATCATCATAATAGGCACGTTACCATAATCGAACAAAATAATTCGAAGTGGTCTGTATTCTGTCGAAACTGCCAGACGCGGATCGCGATTTCGATCTTTTTGGATCTCATCAGCGCGTCGCAGGCAGCTCCGACAGAACAACCTTTACCTGCTGTCTTAATAGCGCGTTTTAGAAAATACCACAAATGGCGTGGTAAGCGGCATCTGTAGTACGATGCTACATTTTAGGATTACGTATGCTCCAGCCAGGTCCATTTAAAAACTAAAACGCGCTGTTAAGACAACAGGTAAAGGTTGGTCTGTGTTCTGTCGGAGGTGCCTGCGACGCGCTGATGAGATCCAAAAAAATCGAAATCGCGATCCGCGTCTGGCAGTTTCGACAGAATACAGACCACTTCGAATTATTTCATCATCATAAAGTCGTCAGTCCTAAGATTGGTTGGACACGCCTTCCACTCTTTCCTATCTTCCTAAGCTAATCTTTGTATGGTCCAAGACACGAGAAGAATTTGCAATCCTTGAATCTGCTAACAAAAGAAAATAAGAGACCTGCATTCAGAATTATTATTTTTATAATTA
Organism: Agrilus planipennis; assembly: GCF_000699045.2. Lineage (NCBI taxonomy): Eukaryota > Metazoa > Arthropoda > Insecta > Coleoptera > Buprestidae > Agrilus > Agrilus planipennis. Next base: position 459,751 of record NW_020438987.1, on the reverse strand, counting down.
GGGCCTAATAACCATCGTTCATGCGACAGGTGGCACACGATCTCGTTAATAATGCGCAATAAAATAGCATTTTGTTGCGTTTTTCTCGTTAAGAAAATTCGTACGACCGAACGTTGGATACAGCCCTGTTCGTAAAGAGTAGAAGCTACTCGGCGGAATCGCAAAAAAGGAATAGCTCGTTAGGTGCACATTCAACCGAAAGAAAAATCGGGAGAAATGATGCAAATCGGACCTGAATAGCTGATGTTGCGGAGCCTCTCCCCGTCGCTTTCCAACATATTTAAATGGCAATGCTTGTAATGATGGAGCAAATAATTGCTTCTTGCTCCAATACCAAATGACGCAAAGTAAACGTTGCCGGTGTACAATATCTCCGTGTCTACGTCTGTGTAAGCTTAAGGCGAACAACACTATGACATTCGAGCCAGTTCCGCGATGGCTTTTGAATAAATTTCCCGGAAGAATAACGATCCCCTGTTCGTACCGTGAATGTTTTCCGACGATATGAATGACGGTCATTTAACTTCATTCAGAAATATTCGTAGTTTTCGCCGAGAGAGGCCGCATGGAAATGAACTGACTGCCGTGTACCGTTCCGGGCGGATTTATATTTGCGATTCCCGGCAGTTGCACGGTACCGGGAGAGCAGCCCATGTCGTCGGAGGATAAGAAAAAGAACCGCGATTTGTCTAGATTTATTTAAAGGCAACCGAATATTTCACATCCACGGCGACTCCACCAGATTAACTTCCGCCTCCGGAAAACCAGCGGGACCGAACCTATACACATAAGTACTACTCGTTCCTTCTTTTTTTTTATTCTACAGCCAACTATTTACATCTACATTCCACACACGACGTATATCAAGCATGTATGATATATTTTTCATTCCTAAAGGACATTATAATTCGTCGGTAATTTGTTACCAAATCCAAAAGTTTGTCACTCCAACCGATTACTAGAAACTAGACAAAATGCTAACCTAATATTAAGCTGACAATGCACACAGCCTTTTTCGAAATGTCATAGAAAAATACTGTAAGGGCTATAATTTGTCAGTAATTTGTCGCTGAAAGATAGTGTTTCCACCCAGTTTGTCGCTAGTTTATTCAGCTACCCAGCGAAAATTTTCCTGGAAGGATAGTATAACGACAATGTGACTGAAAGTATCGTCCATCATCGACAAATCATAACCCGTACAGTATTTTTTTGCAGCATATCTATTTCAAGATTCGCTACGTGCAGTGGCGGCTCTCCAGTAGTACTTCGCAGGCAGTAGGAGGATAGACGGGCAACAAAGTGGGTAAAAGTATCATCTTTCATCGACAAATAAGCGACAAATTATAGCCCGTGTAGTATTTCTCTGATGTATATCTATTTCAAGATTCGTTACATGTAGTGGCGGCTCTCCAGTAGTACTTCGCAGGCAGTAGAAGAATAGACGGGCGACAAAGAGGGTAAAAGTATCATCTTTCATCGACAAGTAAGCGACAAATTATAACCCGTGCAGTATTTCACTACGACGTATCTATTTCAAGATTCGCTATATGTAGTAGCGGCTCTCCAGTAGTACTTCCCTGACAAAGGGAGGATAGACTAGCGACAAAGTGGGTGAAAGTATCATCTTTCATCGACAAATAAGCGACAAATTATAGCCCGTACAGAATTTCTCTGCAGCATATCTTTCCCTAGATTCGCTATGTGTAGTGTCGACTCTCCAGTAGTAGTTTGCCGACAGTTGGAGGATAAATTAGCGACAAAGTGGGTGAAAGTATCATATTTCATCGACAAATTATAGTCTGCGCAGTATTTCTCTACTCCATATTTCATTGAGTTTCTCTATATTTTCATAAATTTCTTATCCTTCGTACTAAAATACGTGTGTGCAATTTTGGATAATATGCAGCGTGTTATTGAAGATGAATGAATAGGATTTGCTAGGTGGCGAGTGTCAACGTGAATTCGTGGACAGAAGACGAATCACTACGGCAAAAATGTAGAGTATACGAACATTCTTCATCAGGTGCTCTGAAGACGCGTTAATGCAGCCCGAAATTTCTTCGCTAATGTTACCCGTGGGTAATTTGCAAATTCCATTTCTGATGGATAACCTGCGAAATTCAGTTTATTCCTCCAAACACGCTATCAGTTACTCTGTATACATCTCCATTGGGACTATAAAATTCACTCCACCTTATTTATTACCCTGCTTTACAATATTCATACATATTAAGCGCGAAGAGGCGTTAGCGTTTCCATCAGGGGAATATTCGTCAATAAGTCAACGATGTTTAGAATTATCTTCATAGACATATCATTTTTGGGGAAACCCTGTACGTTCGTCTCTTCGTAGTATACATATGTCTTGAAAGGAGACGCCTGTTTCAAAAAAATATCCGTAGATATAGGTACTTGCTACTAAAGCTCTCTGTTTTCAAGGAGAATATAAATCTCACACACCACGCATTTCTATTGCGTAAATCCTCACCCAAAATGATAGTTATCCACAGAAGACGTGGAAGTGTACGTTTAACATGAAAAATTCAAACTGGAGGCGATATATAGCAGAGAGAAAGAGACTCTTAAGAAGAAGCATCGCAATGTGATTTAGAACCACAAAACCATTTTTTCTACTCATGCGGAAACTTTCTTGACGTAAATGGAACCAAAAAAAATTGGTTCATTAGGAAAAACGCAAACGTTTACCTACGATTAGATGAAAAGAAAAAATGGAAACGCGTCACCTTACTTGAAAATCATTTACCAAAGTTCCATGAATATTTTCTGCAAGTTGATTGATGAATTTCAGAAACTGCTAAGGCGTGCTGATGGGATCCAGTAGGATCGAAAATACTATCAACGTCCGGCAGTTTCAATAAATTACCCACCATGAATTTTATGCGTTTTCACAAGCTCCACTGTTCTTTAAATATTTGGAATTGACGCTGGAATTATAAACAGGAAAAAGGAATTTAAGTGGTTTATTTAAAATGATATATACTTTTCATCCGGTATTTGCACTTACGTCTTGGTGCATCTGTTGGCAAGGAACCTTCACTAAATTTTAACCATTGTCCCAAGGGTCATTTTGTCAAACGGCGGCGCACGTGTTGTTTGCATTTTATTAAAATCCGTAAAAAGAATATTTTCCAGTAGAGACTGTTCAACTCCAGCATACTGCACCGTTTATTTAAAAACTGTGCCCAAACTCCTCGCCCTTTCCTTTCTCTCCAGAGGGTTCGCATAACGACCGTCCAGGACTTTAATTTCGGAAATTAATGACCAATTCGTGCTCTGGCCGGGAACGAAAAGTGATCACTAATTTATGAGAAATTTGACGTCACGAACCGATGGTCCCGATCGTGTCTTGGTTCATGAAATACTCAATAATCGATACTATCCTAGGGACATACAAAGAGGAGCTAGACAGTCGCATACACTCCCCTTTTAATTACTGGGAATATATGGTTAAAGATTCTTCCAATGTTTAATTATATAAAGGGATAAAATAGAGAGACTGTTTCAATTACTCACAAGCAGTAGATCGGCCAAATGCAAACTACTCTTTTAAGTCATTAATATGGTCTGTATAAACTAATTCATAGAAATAGATATAGAAAATTTATTATCTGTATGTCACGCGCAACTATTACTTGGTTGTAGTCAGCGGATGGTCGTGGGTTATAGCTAACTTTGTATTACCGGCGACACCTCTAATGCACCCGACTGTATAAATAAGTGACCATCATTCAACGGACTTGACCGAGCGGCATGGCCTAGAGGTCTAGACCATTGCTTAGCATTCGGGAGGACGCCGGTTCGATTCCGGGTCCGTCTGCCTTGGTCCAAGTTTTTCTGTGGTTTCCTTGGATCACTTAGGCAAATGCTGAGGCAGTAATATTCCACAGATAATCTTTCATTCTCTTCTGTCTTCATTTCGTCCGTCTCATTTTCTCACCCGAACCACCACCCACCCATTCCCACGATTCCTGAAAGCAGGCTGAAGAGGGCCTTCCGCCCTACCTTCCGGTATAGTCCGGAGGGACTGCCCGCCCACCAGCATTACTGGCTGGTGGGAATGAAACACCCAAAAGTTTTTTTTTTATTTTTATCAAACGGACGTTATATAACGGTAGAGCTTAGAGGTTTAGTCCATTGTTTGGCTTTCGGAAGGACATCAGTTCGATTTCGAATTCGTCTGGCCAGGTCTGTGTTCCGCACTACCTTCCGGCGTAATCTGAAGGGGCTGTCCGCCCAGCAGCATTAACAGTTAGCAGAAAGAAAACACCTAAAAGTTTTCCTAATTTGCAGTCCCTCAACAATGTTACTAAGCAGATATAATAAGTGGTTCTTTAAAGGAATATTCACTTAGGAGAACTTTTGACGAACTTTTAAATTGTTAGGTAATTTTCATGAGCTGCTTTACTATCTTTTTCATTTTAGAGTTTTCGTCGAATAAGTATCTGACGATCCAATTATCCATTGTAGCGTTTCACAATAAAATAGTTGAAGGTTTAATCGGATAGGAAACTAATAATTGTAGCGTTGAGTCTCGAAGGAAAGTCTTTGGAAAAGTAGGGCTCGAATCTGTGACGCTAATACTACTATATACACTGGCGGCGTTCTCGCTGTCCATAAAAATTCAGTATCTTCCCTTATGCGACTGCTATTAAATAAAGTGCAGAAGTTTTATTTTGCGCGCCCGAGTTCATAACTTTGGCGTATCATGGCGCTGTTGACAACGGATACACGGATCAAGAATTATTGCCCCATATATCCGACGTATCAGCAGCGCCATAATGCATGGGAAAGATGGGCGGAAGGGAAAAGGGGGACGAGAGTTCTGTTGATTTATTCAACGAAGCACAATATTGTACGCTGTCTGGTGGTCTCGTTCTTCTAATGTGTGCGCTCGTGTCCATTTCGATCTATGTGAATGTGCTTGGGCATTCTCATCGCAATCATCGACAAATTTCGAAGCGAATATTGTTTGTTCATTTCGAATGCGGACGCTTTATCTTTCACATTAATCACTAAATAGAACGCTTTAAAAGAGGAAGTCTTTCGTTTCAATAAGTCGATTAAATAAACTATTTCGACATCACAGAATAAATAACGCTTCATCATCGTCATAAGGTCGTCAGTCCTAAGACTGGTTGGACACGCACCTCCACTCTTTCACTATTTGCAAACAATAATCTAATCTAGGTCTACCTCTACCCCCCCGTTTCTGCCACTAATACGGCTCTGACTAGACCTTCATTCCTGAGAAAGTGTCCTACTAACCTATCTCGCCTATTTCTTTAACTTGACTTCCATAGAGTCCTCTGTTCTTCTATTCTTTCTAATACCTCTTCATTTCTAACCTTCCTCATCATTCGCCTGTAACACCACATTTCGAACGCTTCTAACCTTTTCTTTTCCGCCGCGCCTACTGTCTATGTTTCGCACCCGTACAGTGTCGTACTCCAAACATACTACAAATAACGCTTACACAGTAAATTAATGAGACCACTGGCAGTAGTAGTTTCGTGAAGGCGATTTTATTTAAACTGCGTTTGAGAAGCAACAACTCAATTATTAGTAGAGGTTCCCGATGCGAGTCCTTTAGGCTACGGGGTTGTAGTCGAGCGGTACGAGTAGAAGATAGCGGCGCAGTTTACTTAGTTCGTGTAGAACTATTGGAACTTTCTGATGCAACAATTTCAAGAAAATACATAAATGAAAAGAAAAATTTGAATAAAAGGTGCAAATGAAGACTCCACATTTAAATGAATTACTTCCAACTGCAATTGTCCAAATATTTGAAAGGACGATGCGAATGTGTTTGGAATTCAACATTCTCAATTTGATTTCTTAGGTAACACAAAGGAATACGGTTCGCTATTCTTTTTTATGGATCTAAATCTAAGTAAAACCTAGAAATTCCAGAACAAAATAAAAACAAAAGATGTTGTCCATGGAAGCCCACATATCTGCTCATTACGGAATTAAACTAGCCTTGTTTTCGTCCGTTCCGTTTCGAGAAGCCATATTATCGTCGTGGAAGCTCCTGCAAATCGGATTAATGCATTTCGCATTACTATTTCTCTCCCAGGCGACCGTCAGGGAATGGAAAACGTTCCTTACCTCTTCCGGAATTAACGAATAATTAATTGAACGGTAGCCACACCTTTTCCTCGAAGGAAAAGTGCAATTTCATTAGCATACGAAACGGGAAATAAATAGTCGCCTACATATACGGTATCCATCCAAGGAAACGGCAACTATTTCAGCCACTTGAGATATATCAGATCCCATTACAACTTTTATTGTTGCCAAATGTTTTTAGAATGAGAAGGAAGCGAGTATCAACATGACTTGAAGGTACTACAAACAATCAATCACAAACAGTCGGCTAAATGAAGAAAAAGTACAAGAGATCAATAAAATAATCTTGTACCTGTGGCAGACCATATGTTTTAGAATGAGCAAACAATGAGTATAAATGAGTACCGGTTATATCAAAGCAATTTTTAAACATCATAGGAAGTGTGACAACAAAGTGGTACAAAGGATACTTCGTATTATTCACAAAAAAGGCAAGCTAAATGTTTTTAGAATGAATAAAAGGCGAGTCTCTATATGACGAAAGTACTACAAACCGTCAATCACAAACAATCGGCTAAATGAAGACATAGTACAATTTATCAATAAAATAACCTTGTACCTGTGGCAGACTATATGTTTTAGAATGAGCAAACGAGGAGTTTAAATGAGTACCGGTTATATCAAAGCAATTTTTAAACGTTATAGGAAGGGTGACAGCAAAGTGATACAAATTATCCGTAAAAAAGGGTAAGCTAAATGTTTTTAGAATGAATAAAAGGCGAGTAACTACATGACATGAAAGTACTACAAACAATGAATCATTAACAGTCAGCTAAATGAAGAAATATAGATACAACATGCCAATAAAATAATCTTGTACCAGTAGCAAGCCATATGCTTTGGAATGAGCAAACATCGAGCATAAATGAGTATCGGCGGACAAATCGATAGATGTATTAGTAACAAAGAAAATAATGTGTGAAAAAGAGGAAAAATTGTATTAAAACAATTTTTAAACATCATTGGCAGGGTGACATCAAAGTGTTACAAAAGATACTTCATATTATCCATAAAGCCTTTATGTTCCATTTAAGTTTATCGTAAAGTTATATGTGTTCAACTTCAGCTGATAGATTGAGAGAAAACTCATAACTTTGCTTGCTGTTATTTTATAGTCGATTTATTTTCTACATATTACACGAAAAGAAAAGCGAGAGAGCCAGCATTTCAGTGACATGGATCTGGTATAAAACGAAAAACAAAAATTAAATTCTAAATAATAACATAGCATACTTTAAAACCTTTTGCGATTTTTTCGTCCGGGATTTCCGTTTTTTTTTTTTTTTCAGATCGTACACCAAAGCAGAAGGGTAATGAAATTTGAAAACCTATTCATGGTTCGCGTTCATATTTGAACTCTGCAATAATTTTTCGCCGCTCATCGATGAAAATGTAAAAAGGTGGAACTACCGCGTCCAGGCAACGACGAGGTGTTTCATTGGCAGTCAGTTTATTCACTAATTAGGCTAGTAATATTAAAGCTCGACTAAATTCTCTAATTTAACGAACGCTAAAGAAGATTTTGGACTTCAAAGAGCGAATGAGAACTGCAACCACTCCATATAATAAGAGGATTTGCAGCTGAAATTACATGCAAAAATAGGATAATAGAGTTATATAATAATCACAAAAGAAACGGTCAAATGGGACTTGCATTCACGCACTGAGGTTTCCTTGTTATGGAAAACCCTAAAAAGTGCATAAGTGTTGGTAAGAAATAAATATCATTGAGTTTCAAAAGGAAGTTTTGAAATACCATCATGGGATCGTCAATTTAAGCACTGATTGAGCACGCATCCTGAAGCAATCTTTACATTTCCCGAAAACTAGAACAACCCGCATATGTACTTGTCAATGATAATTGAATCCAGGTCATCCTTAGCCCTTCTTTACTCCTTTTTTTGCTTATAATATATCTCAGAATATAAATCACACTGTATTTGATAAGGTTAACTAATTAGCTTTCATTCAGCTTTAATGATGTCAGTCTTCAAGCTCGAAAGCTGCACTACTTTCGGTGTATTAATTAAGTAAATTCATTTAGGTCGTAATGGATGATAAAAGTAGGATTTTCTCTTCTTCTAAACGGACTTTTTGAGTAATACGAGTTAAACAACCCTTTTCAGAGCTTTGGCCGAAAGTTTACCGATGAAAAAGCTCTACGTAATAGTTCGCGAAGTCCCACTGCAACTTTGTGCCGTAAAATAAATCTTGGGCTTTAGTTTTGATGAAAACTTGCGCCGGAACTGGTTTCGCAACTTTATGACATTAATTACCAAGCTCTTGATTAACTCTGTCCCCGGACTCGGAAACCTGTTCGTAATGCCACCGCACAGCTTATGACCCTAAGACCAACTGCCTACCATCTGTCATGGACTGCATTCCAAACATTCCTAACGTAGCTTTTCACTAAACAACACCGGACTCGGTCGGGGAAAATTTTAATTAGAGTAATATTTACTCTCAATTATTTATAGTTAACCAAATTAAGATGTGATGGTTACTCTCAAAATACAATCTAATGAATGACAAGGAATATAAAAAGATAACACCAAAGAAATGTAAAGAAGTTAAATTATTGAGATCAATTTTGGTGTAGTATTAGCTTGACGACATTTCAATCATTTGACAATGATCAAATGGAGGCTAATCGTGATAAAAGTTCCATCGTTCAATAACAAATTAGCGACAAATTATAGCCCTTACAGTATTTTTCTCTGTCATTTTCTATTTGGAATTATGCTATGTAGTGTTGGTTAGCAGCCCTACAGTCATTTCTTATTGGACAGCTGGAGATATACAAGTGACAAAATGGGTGAAAGTACCATATTTAGGCGACAAATTATAGTCTGTATTACACTAAGCTATTTCTATTTCGAGATATGCTATGTGAAGTGTAGGTTAGTAGCCCTACATTAGTTTTTCGCTTGAGAACTGGAGATATACAAGCGACAAAATAGATCAAAGTAGCGACAAATTGTAGCCCTTACAGTATTTCATTACGTCATTTCTACTTCGAGATACGTTATGTGTAGTTACCAGCTTTATATAAGGTAAGCACTTCGTATAGTTTTCAATAACCAGCTGAAGCGACAAATTATTGAAATTGGTGACAAATTAGCGACAAATTATAGCCATTACTATATTTCTCTACACCATTTCGACGTCGAGATACACCATGCATAGTGCAGGCTAGTAACCCTACAGTCGCTTTTCGCTGGACAACTGGGGATACACGAGCGATAAAATGGATGAAAGTGCCATCTTTAAGCGACAAATTAGCGAAAAATTATAGACCTTACAGTATTTCCGTACGCCATTTCTACTTCGAGATAGGCTATGTGTAGTGCCAGATTTGTATCAGACTAGCACTTCGTATAGTTTTCAATAACCAGTTAGAGCGACAAATTATTGAAATTGGTGACAAATAAGCGACAAATTAAAGCCACTACTGTATTTCTTTACCCCATTTCGACTTCGAGATACACCATGCATAGTACAGGCTAGTAACCCTACAGTCGCTTTTCGCTGGACAACTGGGGAGACACGAGCGATAAAATGGAAAAAGTACCATCTTTAAGCGACAAATTAACGACAAATTATAGCCCTTAGAGTATTTCTGTACGCCATTTCTACATCGAGATACGCTATGTGTAGTGCCAACTTTGTATCAGGCGAGCACTTCGTATAGTTTTCAATAACCAGCTGGAGCGACAAATTATTGAAATTGATGACAAATTAGCGACAAATTAAAGCCACTACTGTATTTCTTTACCCCATTTCGACTTCGAGATACACCATGCATAGTACAGGCTAGTAACCCTACAGTCGCTTTTCGCTGGACAACTGGGGAGACACGAGCGATAAAATGGAAAAAGTACCATCTTTAAGCGACAAATTAACCATAAATTATAGCCTTTAGAGTATTTCTGTACGCCATTTCTACATCGAGATACGCTATGTGTAGTGCCAGCTTTCTATCAGGCTAGGACTTGGTATAGTTTTCAATAACCACCTAAAGTGACAAATTATTGAAATTGGTGACAAATTAGCGACAAATTAGGGCAACTAGGGATACACTAACGATAAAATGGAAAGAAGTACTACTTTTAAGTGACAAATTAACAACAAATAATAGCCCTTAGAGTATTTCTTTACGCCATTTCTACTTCGAGATACATTATGTGTAGTGCCAACTTGAAATCAGGCTGACATTTCCTCTATTTTTCAGTAACCGAATGGAGCGACAAATTTTTGGATTTGGTAACAAATTATACCCACTGCTTTTTAATAATATGAAATATAAATTTATCATGCTATCCTGACATGCATTTGAATAAGGTATTGATCAGGTAAGATGCCAGAAGATGCAGAACTAGTTACGACTTATTAGAAGCAGAAACAGGAACAAAGAGGAGTGGAAAAAGACATACATTATATTACTATTCCAAATTCACTCCTAATGGCTCTGTATATTTAATAAGGTTGTAGAATCTGTCATGGTTATTTAGTGCCGCTTGTTAATCTGTCCCTCGGTTTAATTGATAGAATTTCGCACATGTACTGTTAGAACATGATGTGACCATCCAAGTTGCTGCACAAGGACAATTTTTAACTTGGACTTATCGCTCAGGGGTAATATATGAACGACATTTATTTAACCTCGGACCAGGCGCTAGGACTGGAGAGGGTGACGGAGAAGAGGGAGGGAACGACAACGTTCAACCATTGGAAAGAAAATTGGAACGAACTCGGAAGTTCAATTTTACAAAACGAATTATGTCCATTGTTTTTCATTACGGCCTGCTTGGTGGGAATTAAATCGTCTACAAGCGCAACAATAAACAACAAAATACTGGGATTTATGAGAGGGTTAAAAACGTACGAAGAAAACGGTCGAAAAATTTATGAGTAATTCAGATACGGTTTCTAAATGATGAATCTATTCAGATAAATGTACGGAATTGCCGACATCAATTTTTCAACAAAATAACAAATTTTTCTTAGCACAACCAGGGCGATTAAACCACGAAACTACAAATAACCTCAAAATACGTCAACAATCTTAACTAGAATTGTACAGAGGAGGATGGAAAAAAAAGGCGGAAGAACTAATAGGGGAAGATCAATTTGGGTTTAGAAGAAATAGAGGAACGCGGGAGGCCACTCTAGCTTTACGTGTAACAATAGAGAAAACGATAAAAAAAAGAGAGAGTATTTGTAGATTTAGAAAAAGTTTTTGACAATGTTAAATGGGACAAGATGTTAAATATACTTAAAAATGTAGGGATGACTTACAATAGAGCTGGGGTTGCAACATAAAGAAGTAAATATTAGGAAGGGAGCCAGACAGGGATGCACACTGTCGCTACTTCTTAATCTACTTATCAAAGACACGATCAATATCATTAAAAACAGTACAACTGTAGGGATACAGGCGCAAAAGATTAGTATGCTGAGATTTTCAGATGATATAGCAGTATTAGGATCCAGCAAGGAGGAGTTAGAGATGGCATTAAATAATTCGAAATGTGGTGTTGCAGACGAATGATGAGGATACCGTGGATTCAGAAGGTTAGAAATGAAGAGGTATTAGAAAGAATAGGAGAACAGAGGACTCTATGGAAGTCAATAAGAAATAGGCGAGATAGATTAGTAGGACACCTTCTCAGGAATGTCAGAGACATATTAAAGGCAAAAGCGGGAGTTAGGAGGGGTAGAGGTAGACCTAGATTAGATTACTTTTCGCAGTTTTAGGGAAATGCGAAGATTAGCTCAGGATGAAAAGTCTTGTGATTGACAACTTTATGATGATGATGAGATAACCTCAAATTAACGAAGAAAAAGCAGAAAATAAAGTATATTAGATACTACTTTCAATTGCTTGGGCAAGTTGGGTGTGGGTGGACCCTCCCTTTGTGAGTATTATATTCTACAGGCTGCCGTAATAATTCCGGAGAATGTTTATTGATTTGCTGTAAGCAGGTTGTCGGTTGATATTTGACCGCAATTCCGCAAACTGAAAAATCGGCACGGAACGAAATTAGACGCGAAAAGGTGGGGTATAAAATTTCATTTATATAAACAGAGGGTCTGATGCTTGAGCCGGCCTGAAGCTTTATCAAATTAATTAAATCTTCCTGAAACAACAGGACCTTTCGAAATGAATTAATTAGATCGGAACCCATTGCTAGCCAATTTCTGATTAAAATTTTACAAGGTTTCAAGATCTCATATTTAACGGGAATGAAAACTCAACGAATTTAATTAGGACTCCGACTTGTTTGTGATGCGAAACTTTCCTGTACATATAATGAAATTAAAGTCAATTCGCTCCTTTCGGAAATGGACTTGTATATGATCCCTAATACACAAACTCCCTTTATTAGCTCAACTAAAAATAATACGCCTAATTAACTAGGAAACATCGAAAATAAAGCAACCATCCATAAAATATTTATTAACACCGAAGCTATTTATAGAACTTTAATCGTTGACGTAGTAGTAATATAATTAATTACTTCATTTGTTCGATTTTGACAACGTGCCTATCACCTATGGTGAGTTACACCGTGGATTCAGTTCAGCAAATAGTTATTAGCGGTGCAACGGAAGTGTCATAACGGAAACAAAAGCGGAAACTGAAGTAATTTTTGCGGAAGCACAAACTGAAGCGGATGCGGATGCGGAAGTGTAATGACCCTTTAATGCAGTGGTCTGTTGCAACCTAGTAGATCTATGCAAATGGACTTTGTTGAACATTTTGAATTTAACTAAATGCAGCACTGTATATACTATAGATGGCGTATACCGCTTCGTTTGTAGGATTTCATATGCATGTAGATACAGAATATAGAGAAAGATATTCGTTCAGTTATTTAATTAGTTTTTTTCAGAAAGGAAAATGGAAGATCAAAATTAGAAAATGATAACATTTCTTTGTTGTAATATCCTCAGAGTTTTCGTAATACTCGGAAATTTTTGGCTTCAATTTCATAATTCCATTCGAAACACTACGGCTTCTGTTGACGGTAGACCTCGCAAAGAGAGAGATCTTTTTTCTACAATAAAATACAGGATATCAAAAGAATATCCAAGCACATATTTTTCCTAATTCATTCTACGTGGAAAATGTCTTCGTTTTTTTTTTCATTCCGTCTCAATCGAACAGAAATTTCTCAGTTATTCGAAGCCTTGAACCGAATTACGTTTTATGTCGTTTGAAAGACGTTATTGTGAAACATCTTTCTGTCAAAGGTCAGAGAAGAAAACATAACAACAATTTATAAAGAAAAATCGCATTACCATATAATACATAGGGCATTAATGCTTAAGTGTCATTATATCCACCATGTAAAGAGCCACTTAAAGTTCAAGTACGTAGTAAATATGATGTTGCATTATCTATCAATTCTGCATAAAATTGATATTTAAATAGAAAAAATTGAAGTCAGCTGTGTTCTGCAGTAGTCATTGACTAATTGAAATAAATTCCCCGCAATATATTCAATGTATTAATTAAGAGTTAATTAAAACACAAACTAGGTAACATGAATGGCAACGATTGCATTGTTGGAAGCAAGTATAGTCGTTCTATCTATAAATTCTACATAACAAATGAAAATAGCAACTAACTAACTACAAAGCCTATTTAACCGATAATAATAATAGGCTGCAGGTAGATTTCGAATAGTTGGATGCTTCATTAAATAAATTTAATTGTACGTAGTCGTTATATACAGTATTGCTTTATCTAACGTTTGAAATATTTCAGTAACAGAAAATACCCATCAGGTGGCGCTGCACTGGCTCTATTTGGATATTAGTTTATCGTTTGAGTTAAACTAACCTGAAACTTAAATGATGGTATGGTGTGAACGGAATGGAAACATAGTTTGTCCATATTTGAATGATGTCATCATCATCATCATTATCATAGGATTGACCCTAACTCTTTCCTACCCTGGACGCTGGATGTTCCCTTAAGTGATTTTTGAAAAGCATACATACATTTTAAATGAATAACCTTGACTTTCGAGTTCCATGCCGATGTTTGGATTAGTGTTTTGCTAACCTTTTCAACTACAGTTTGAGAGGCAAATAAATTGGTACATTTTGTGTGCAAAGGTTACACATATCATCAGAAACTTTTTGACGCGAAAGCATATTTAATCAAAACAAATGCCCGATTTCCCGAATGTTGTTCAACTAAATCTTCTTCGTCTTCTTCTTCTTCTGGTGGAAATTGAAAAGTTATCAAAAGGTGGAGAAGTTATGAACGATACATCAAAGAATACGGCGAAACCGCCGTATAAACGAGCCGGGAATTCAATGAAATATGAAAGCTAGAGCTTTCATGAAATTCAATTTTACTCATATGTAGGTAGATACATATAAGAAATTGATTTAGTTTAGAGATGTTTAAACTTTAAACCATTTGTATGATTGTATCCATGCGTATATGACGATAAAGAGTAAAATAAATTAGGAAAATGTGATATTGATTAAAATGTAGTTCAATTCTGACAAAGACATAAATATTTATGGACATTGTACTAATAAAATTCACCTTTAAGCACAAAAATCTCTGGATTTGGTTTCAAACTTATTGACCTTTATATACGTACAAAAAGAACTGGCTAATCGTAAATTATTTTCAGTCTCGAAAGTGTCTAGACCACTCAATAAATTCAATAAAACATTTGATGAGATTCAATATCGATTACGCTCAGTTCGGTATAAATTATATCATTTCAAGGCGCCTTTAATTAACCTTTTGACTTAGGTTTGTAACACTTAAGGGGACCAAGTTCGGCTTACAAAAGAAAATTTATGATGTAACAGCTTCGCTTTTGAACACGCTTCAAATTCTCCACTACGTCCTCTGGACGTTGGAAAAGAAAATTTATCTTTGGACGTTGTTTTGACGAGGAAGTGTAATAAATCATCCGTCGATGTTTTATCCAATTTTGGAAGAAGGGGACTTCGCACAATTTTATATATATACGCATATGTTTTTGGAATATCACCACAGGACCATCCACCATCGTCCCGAATCATAGTCGACCGTTATCCTTTATTTTGATTTATGCTTTTTGGAAAGTCGGTGCAGATCAAATAAGAATCGATACAGAGCAGAAAGATTCAAGGGTGTATCAATATTCTGCAAAGGAATATTTTATTATTATCCTGAGAGGAATATAGTGATAATGCGATAATCTTTACTGAATCAATAGTGTGACGAATAAAATTAAAAATTATGACACACCGATGGACCTGATATTTCTATATTTAAAATATTCGATTAAACAACAAGAGCCTGATTATCGAAGGTAGGCGCATTAGTTAGTTCTATCCATTAATCAGACGTCTTAATAATCCGGAAGAATTAATTGTAACAATTTGCATCACAAACAAACCATAGACATTCAGAACATCACAATATTGTAGCGAGCACGAGTGTATTTGTGTGCGATCGGGCACACGTGTGTGTGAACGGCTTATCGATTCACCGACTAGTCGCGGGCGCCTTTCTTCATGTGCGCCGTATTTGTAAATGTGTGTGTCGTACCTGCGTTCTAGGAAAGCAGTTAAACAGTTCAAAGAAAAAAAGAAACTATCCGGATGTTTCGAGAAGGCTCTCGAAAGTAAACAAAAGAGTATTTAAAGGAATAGACGATCGCCGAGAGGAGGGGAAATAAACTGACCGTTACGAAATGAATCGAGTTAATCGGTTATCTCTCTCCACTTTGTCTGTGCTACTCATGAAGCATTTCCTAACTTAACAAGGGCGTGTTCAAAACGCAGCAAATGACCACAGTTCCAAGTGAATGTAAGACTATGTCAATTCTGATCGTCTCAGCTATAGTCCGATTACTGTCTTCATTTTTTTTTTTTTAATTTGGGGTCTGTTGCGTGAAAATTAACGTTCCTCGGGAAAAAGTTTTGCAGCAAATGATTCAGCGAGTAAGAAAAAGATTAGATGCGACAACTAACTAAAGTTAAATGTCACGGAAAGTAATTTAGGAAATTTCGCGTAGCCGCTGGTAAACGAGGGGACACCGATAACGATGCCGCTCGAAACACGACGTCGGATCGTCCTTAGTAAGCGACGGCGTCGTCTGTGTGCGGACGCCTAGGACCAAAGTCGTACTTGCCACAACAGAAAGAGACCAGAGCTCAGTGCGCACAAACTAAGATAAGATTGTAGAAATGTCCTCATTAACTCTCGAATCTTAAATGTTAAACGGCGTCGCCATCAGGATCTCTTTCCTCGAAACCTCCCGTCGTGAAAACTCCTTTTCTCTTTCTCCTTTGTACACGCGAGCGGGTTCACTACCTCTCTTTCGCGCGCGCAAAAATAACAAATTAGGTTGCCGTGCGGATGTGACAGCACATTTTTTATGGCGTTAATAATCTTTATCTCTAACCAGCAAAAATTACCCGTCATTTTTCAGCAAAGTTTTTGCTAATAATCTTGTAACGATAACTAATAGCGGCGCGGCTCCGGGGGATGATTCCTGCCTGTTCGTCGTGATGAAACACGAATAAGAAACACAAAACACAATAGCTGCTCAGTTTGTCTCATCTGAATACAAACGCGCCAACAGAATTATATACAGCAATACTTCGTCTTGGGATTCGGTTAACGAATTCTTGAGATCCTTTGTTGTTCTTGAAGTGTCAGAAATCATCCACTGAATAGAGCTAGCGATTGTATGAAGATAATCAATTAGAAACGTTTCTCATTCTGTATTTCAAAATTTTAGATCAATAAAATTTGACATACACTAAACCAATAATAAGTCTTTCTGTTTCACAGATGTTAAACTAGCTACATCCACAGAAGAAGCAAATACGTTACAGGACATATTACCATTCTCTGTGCTTTCTAGAACAATGTGATGATTCAGTTGCCGAAATTTCCGTGTTTTCAAATCTGATTCTGTCGTACTGTTCTACAATTGAGAATTGGTTAGTGAGTGTGTCCAAACAGCTTCATTCCTATATTGATGAATCTGTTCTGTAGTTCCTGTGTGAAGTTTTTCAAGTACAAGGAATCTCATAAAGACCTGGTGTCACTACAGGGTCCCTTTCTGTCCTTACCTAATCGAAACAATTCCCTTGTTTTTCATTAGATTGAATCTTGTGATCATGCCGAGTTTTTTTAGTAAATGTCCGATTCCTTCGTCACTCTGGAGATTCCTTCCACTTTGTCGAAGGAATTCTTTTGTTACTCTTTGTTTTGGAGTGGATCATTGTTGGAATCTTTGTGAAGATATTTATCAGTATGTGTTGGTCTCCTATGTACGGTGTGACTGAGTTCTATCTCCTCGGGTGATCTCTACATCCAGGAACGCCAGCTCCATGACTTTTTCCTCATTCCGTGGTGTTGGTGTTTTTTGTGGTATCCCTCAGGGCTACTTTGTTGCACATTTCATGTATTTATGGAGGTATAAAATCCATTTCGGTTAGCTGCTCTTTTTTTTTGCATCAATAAGAGTGTATGTGTGGTTCCGGTCGATGTTTGCTCGATTTCGGTCTGCTATTTTGTTTTCGCGAGTTAATCCTCCGAGTCGGTAGAGTGAGTGCATGGCCAGAATGGCCGCTCCGATTCCGATTCATCCGATAGGGTGCATGGACCATTGCACTGCTGGAGTCAGCGGATTGAAATACGCGCGCCAGCCGACAAATAAATAATGGCTGTGCGCCTCGCTTGTCAGATTATTATAAAAATTATCGGGCTGTCAGCGAGAATGTACGACGCGCCGTAGCCGGAGAAAAGACCGCGAGCTACGAGGAGAACTCTGAAAATAATGGTCCCCGGGGAAGAGCAGACGAAGACCGCACATTGACAGACAAACATCTATTATAATAAAAACAGATTAATGTACGGATTACTTAATGTATCATATTTATGATGAGAGACTCTACACACTGGAATTCTGCATTTTTTGCTGACTCCCCTGGTAGTAACAGTCATGTACAGGCCTGACGCTGGAAGCTGGCGGAAATTTTAAAATGGCGTGGATGCGCGGTGGCAAAAGTAGGCAGTTTTAGGTATAATGATTGCAGCCCTCTTTCTTCAGTATTCCTATCATCGGAGTAGATTAAATATTTAAAATAAATATCTGAAAGCTTATTTGTGTATCGGTTCCGAGTGACTTACCCAAATAGGTCATAAATGGGCAAGTACCTGCGCGACCGCTCGCCAGCTGCCTTCGTCCGGCCTGTACCAACCTCTAACCCAATACCTCTACTGTTGTCAGGACTGTTAGTTTTTCTCGTTGCAACATTGCATTCCGTCCACCTGACTGATGATTTATACGGAAAATCCGCAACTCGGCTGCCAGTTACGCGACCCCTCTCGCAACTAGCCCTCCCCGTCACTCATAACCGTCTCCACCCCCTCCTCTTCGCCTGCATTCACAGTTTCACCCTTCCAGTACAAACGGAACAGTATTCGTGCCGTATATTTTATTACCACAAGAATTGCTAGCATCGCCCGAGCGCGATAACGCTTTTTCCAGTTCCTCAAGAAATAGATTATGACTTAAGTCTGGCGTGTGAGTGTTATTGGAGCATGATTTTCGACTAGAATTGGAATCGGCCATTAATTCTACGTACCATTTTTCATAATGCCAGCGAGACGTTCTTATTTCCCATTCAGTTTGAATTTATCGGGTTCTTTCTTGTAGATAATAATTTTAATTAAACCGTTGAACCTGTTGAAATTGACTAAGACTTCTTACAAAATATTTGACAGAGAAAAAGGGGAGGAACTTCCGTCACATTTTATGACGGAACTTTCTTTGCATGTTTTAGTGATACTCCCAAAAACGCAGGGTTAAAAACAACAGTAGTCATTTAAAAGGTCTGCCATCTCAAAAATAAGGCAGATAAGGATCATCATCATAAGATCGTCAGTCCTAAGACTGGTCGGACACGCACCTCCACTCGTTCCTATCCTGAGCTAATCTTCACATTTCCCTAAAACTAGAACAACCCTCATCCTTAACAATTTGCGAATAGTAATCTAATCTAGGTCTACCTCTACCCCTCCTAACTTCCCTTTCTACCACTAATATGTCTCTGACCAGACCTTCATGGCTAAGGTGTCCACTAACCTATCTCGCCTATTTCTTATTGACTTCCATAGAGTCCTCTGTTCTCCTATTCTTTCTAAAAATAGGGATCATAATAAATAATTTCAAGAAGTTAAAGAATGGTGTCATTTTCTGGAGAAAGATTCCACCAATCAAAATAACATGATTTATTATGAATTACACAATAAAATACACCGAAAGATACTTCCTTTTAGTAAATAATTTGTCGACCACTTTCAGCTCAATTCTTTTGGTTGATAGGCACTTTAATATAGAGAAATAAGGGTGGTCCCTTTTCAGTTAGAAGCAGAGTTGATGTCGTCAAGTTTATATTTGTTCTGAGTTTGTGTTATTTCAGCAACAGTAAGCGTCGTGTTTCTCTCGTCGAATGTCTGAAGCGAAGTTAGAAATTATTTTCATTGATCCATATTTTGCCGATATTATGGCGGCAGTCTGATTAAGCATTCAGCCATTTATTATAATCAGAACAAGCAATTGTAGCCAGTAAACATTAATTATTACAATTAGATTAGTTGACGCACAGGTTCATTATATGGAATCTGGCAATTTCGGTTAACAGAACCGTATTACGGCGGAGTTAAATTAAACTTTACTATGTATATCTGCTCGAGTTTGCGCCAATAATATCAACTTCGATACGCCTAACAAAATAATTACTTACAGAAAGTTATAATTCTATAACTTTCGGAACGGGGGTCTAACTATTAACTCCCGGAGAAGACAATTAAGACATTTTAACAGAGCTGAGGCTTTTGTAAAAAACACTACATCATTAAGCCGTAAATATGGTCACAAAGTGAGCTTTTTTAAGTGATACCTAAAGCTTTCAATAATTTGATAACACCATTTACAACAAACAATTTACTTAATGCCCAAACTTTATGTTTCATACCTGTCGAAGAGTTCATCCACCATGAATTTTTATCTAGGTTTTTTTATAGCTTGTAAGCTTTATTAAATTATTAAATCCGGCGTACTTTTGTTTGTAATTCTTTGAAAGCAAATCTTTCTTCTCTAAAACAGTTCTTTCATTTTCAATATTATTTTCATTTCGTGTAATTTTAAATTGAAACGAAAATATTTTCTTTATTGTGTTCCATTGTTTGAAAAAATATTTCGTATCTAATAATGTTGCTTCAGTTTATTTTAGTAAAACAATTATTGTTTGACGCTTTATTATTTTATTTACATCTAAATTTGAACTCGCCTAACTCAGGAGGACGAGTCAACCAAAGCCAGATAATGAAATTCCAGCTGTTTTCTTTGAATTTTACGAAGTTGGTGTTTTTTGAAGAAAGTATTTTCATCGCTGATGTTTATTCAGATACATTTATCTGTTTTTGTACAGGTACAATTCTCAAATTCTACTGTTCATTATTTGAAAAGGATATGGCAAGGGAGTAATTAAAAACGATCAATAAAATTAGAAATATTATTTAGATACCTCTTTTTTTTTAGGTATATATGATTAAGAACAATTTCTAAATATGACCAGAAAACACGAAGATTGAGTTAAAATACGGAAGAACAGTGGGGTGTATCCAACCAATTTGGTGAGGATGACTTAAGTAGATTGAACGTAAGTCATAACTATGGTTGGGACCTTCAAAATTGACATAATCTGTCTGTCACATTTACTTTCTTCTTTACCTTACTAACTAGACGAGAACGGTTGATGACAGAACACGTACCTTTACTAACGACAGACGTTGGTTGTAGGGAATATCGATAACATAGAAAAGAGATGTCAGGTAGGAATTGCAGCGGACACTAATAAAGAAAATGAGATAACATTAGACCAATTCCTGTGTAACAGAAAGAGATACAGACAAGTAGAATATAAGCATGTTGTCAGCATCAGACTTTAAAGAAAGTTCAATATTTTCAGAAATTTAGGAAAGTGAAGGCGCTTGTTTAAAGATACAATTCCAACCAAGCATTTATAAAGTCGACCCTGGTCTTTTCCGGACCTAAACAACTTCTAATCACTGCACCACTTACTCTTATTCGGTTATCTCTTTTCACTTAGTCTGTACTGCTCATGAAGCAAAAGCAAATCACTATTGTCGCAAGTGGAAACAAGGAAGAAGATACGTCCTTTCTCACAAATAATTTATTGGGGACTATGCCAATTTTGGTCATCTCAACTATGGCTGCTTCGTACGCTTCATACGATACGTTCCAGTAAAAGTAATTTCCCGTTGCCACGCAGCCCCACGAAAATGCCACCCTTTCCACGATCTATTTTTCAGCTAGTCAATCGTAAAGATATTACCCACTCCGATCCAGGTGTCGAAAAGCGATCGCCAGTATCTAATGGCGTTGCGACAATTCTTCTTTTAATCCAAAAGTAACAAGCTTTCGAATCCGTCGGTTGGCGATAATTTCTCGGAAAGTGGAATAATATCGTAAAGCAATTTGTTTGGGGGCATTATACAAATTCGGTTTCATTTTGCGTCGCAGCAAACGGAAAGAGAGCGAGAGAGATAGAACCGGGCGCTTAAAAAGCAATACATTCGACGTGGGAGATAAGAATAGCGCCGAGCGGAAACACACATATCTCGTCGTCAACGTTGTCGTGAAAATCGTATCACATATTCCCCTACGTTTCCCTAACGTGATGGGAGAAATGAGTTTTTAAGTGGCGTTTGCGGGAACAGCATCCTCGTGCTACCGCTCCTGGATAATAATACAATATAATGCGTGACATGCTAATTTAAATGTATGGAAATTTTCTACGATATGTCCCATTCAATTTATTCCGCTTCCACACGTTCAGCATAATTTATTATAATAAGAGAACATTATGACAAGCTTGCCACAACATCACCACGTTCACTTTGTACTCGCGACATAACCTCTACAAACATCTACCTATTTACATAGGTCATTACCTGTTTATTTATAGAAACCCTTCTTAATAACATCTATTCATTAAACTTTGCTCTTTATTTAATTTGTACTTGATATTAAAAAGCTGTAAATTACATCATATCAAAAAAATAAGCCAAATTAAAGAATTGAAAGTGCATACACCACAATGTTTGCCGTTTCTTGATGCACTAAGCGCCATCTAAAGTTAATAAGCTGAACAATCGTTAACATTCCATTACTTCTGGAGGTACATAGCTACCGCTGATGTTATACATTAAACCCAAATTTAATTCCACTCATGTAGATTAGTTTTTATGAAAATTTCCTGGTGACTGTCGATCTAATAAGGGTAGGGATACAAAAATAATTTTATCCAAACCCAAAGTCAGTCAAAGTACGACACAAAATAGAAATTATGACAAATATTAAAAAAAGACCCGTCCTGGTTATAACAAATTGATAAAAAGCAAGGCAGTTGGAGCAACACTTGGATTTGTTGCGTAAAACATTTTATTTATTCCCGTATAAATTGTTTACGACTTTCGCAGCTTACAGGAAGAACGGGTCCTAAAAATCGCTTCTTTTTAATCCTACACCATAAAGTTGAACAAGAGGGGAGCAGCACTCACCCCTTCAACTTAAAATACAATTCGCCATAAAGGTATGCGATTTACTGCAAAAGACATAAAATATTTTCTTCGCCTATGGAACACATAATCGGGGAGTTGTGTCGCAGGGATCATTAAAACGCTAAAACAGGCAACTTGTAGTATATTTTTATTTCCTATTCTTTCCTGCCTCTTCCATTTTATCGTCATTTAACGCCACTTGATATATTGTTGTCGAAAAACACCCGCGTCTTGTTTTCCACTTTAAAGTCTTTTATACACTGGGCAAATTCCATGTAATTTATTACAGTGAAAAAATAACGCCAACCTTTACAGTGGTTCCACCAGATGAATATTTCAGTTTGTTCGCCATTCAGTGATATAATTGCAGCTAATGGATACGGTGACTTCTCTGTTGGTATGAGATTTGCAGCAAAAATTTTCTACCAATCGGCACAAATAATTCTGCGTTTTTTTTTTCATGTAATCCGAACAATTTTTAATCAGTCCGGTTTTCATATTTGTGGCCACTGCCGTTCACAACAATTTTTGTAATTAAATGCGGCGAACCAGAAATTGGTTGCACATGACCAAAAAAATTTGAATCTACTTCAACGTAGTCGGTGAAAAGCAATCGCATACTAAATTCCAACTTTACATTACATAATTTACATTACGTGGTATTATGGAATTTCAATTTGGTTCTGGATTGGTTCATATTTAATAACCAAGTAACATCAACCACGTTAAGAAACTTATAATAGTGGTTAATGTTTAATATTAATGTGAAAATTCATTCAATTTTTATCCACTGTAAAGTACTTGTTGCTGCTGTTTTTTATCCTCGCCGGGAATCGAACCCGGGACCTTTTGCTTTATGCACCATTACTTTAACAACTAGGCTGCGAGAGGTGACAGAAGCAACGACGACAAAACGTATTTATCAAGGATTCATCAAACTATCAGTTAAAATGGAAATTAAATGAATTTTCACATTAATCTAAAATAAATTATTGCTTATCATAAATTGTTGCATTAAACATTTATGTAAAAGTAGAATCATCTGAAGGATAAGTAGATCAAACCCGGGACCTTTTGCTTTATGCACCATTACTTTAACAACTAGGCTGCGAGAGGTGACAGAAGCAACGACGACAAAACGTATTTATCAAGGATTCATCAAACTATCAGTTAAAATGGAAATTAAATGAATTTTCACATTAATCTAAAATAAATTATTGCTTATCATAAATTGTTGCATTAAACATTTATGTAAAAGTAGAATCATCTGAAGGATAAGTAGATCAAATATTTCACAAATTGATTTCTAATTCAATAGTTTTACGACTTAAAGGAATTTTTCTTTAAATTCATTATTTCTAAAACGTTAAAGCTTTACAAAGACGGGATCGTTTTGAATTCGAGTCTAGATGAGCTTCACTAAATCCACATTGCTTTTCATAGCACGATCATGTGGTTTACAGAAGTTAAATTACCGAAGTTCCATAAAAATGCCGGTACGTGCCTGTAATACCCGATTTACTAAACTTTTGTTGTAATTGAAGCATTAATCTTCCAGTGCACTATCGATTTTTGAGCGGGAACAACTGCGAAAACTATAGAAAAACGTACCGTACTCATGACTTGGACAGAATTCTGATAAAGGATCATACAACAGAGTAACTAGGCTAAAAGTAAACTACTAAACATATGCCAGTAGTGTTTGTTTGTATGAGATTTTCTCAGTTTTTTCTGAGCCAATTTTACTAATTCCATCGTTATCGGATAGGTTAGGTTAAGTTAGGTTGAGTTTTTTCAGTTTTCTCTGAGTCAATTTTAAAATTCTTTCATTATTGGATAGGTTATTATGTTTTCTGTAATACAAATACCATTTTTTTGATGACGATACAACAGGGTGTCATTCAGTAGTTAAGCAACAAGGATTCTATATCCACCACGTCATATTGGGATTACCATCGTTACCATCCAAGTCATCAAAATGGAGGTCAATATGATCACCGTATAGAAGACTATAATCTCTATCGCTATAATTCGTGTTAAATAGTTACTACCCCATTACAGAACTAGGGCTAGGGGCGTCAGTTTCCTGTAAAAGTAATACTACTCCCTACTATATGGCAATAGGTCTACACATTACATTTAGTTGACCTTAAAGCCGAAATTTATTTATTTTAATCACCCAAAATTTCTGTTACTATAATTAATTCATTTAGTATCAAATTCTATTTACATGCACACCCTATACATTATACGTCAATGTGTAGGTAAATTCATATAATATGTTGTACGTATATGTTTGGTTGTAGGCAAATGTAATTTGGAAGCTCTAATACATATCCGACAGCATTTAAATTGGCTGTTTATATTTTTTATCGCGTTTCTATCTAAAACATTTTACCATGTAAATTATGGTACCCAAAACGTACACTCTTTATTTCTCCGTAGGTCGTTGGTATACTTCATGGATATGAACATATTTAAAAGTCAACATCATTTTTCTACATAACATAAGCGAAATATTAATACACAATTTTTTCACCAACTACAGGATTTTGATCTCTCTCTTGTATAATGCAGTTTACTGTTATTCAAAAATGAAACATTTAATGGTTAGTTACTGACGATCAGTTTCCACTGGAAATTTAAAAGAATTCACTAAAAACATTTCGCAGGCTTTGAAATTTAGATTTTTTCATTAGTCTCCAAAGCACGCACCACGTTGGAAAAAGTGAACTAATTAAAAGAAATATGCATTTGATTTATGAAATACACTTCGATGAATAGTTATAGCGTTTTTATGAAACCTATCCGAGTGAAAATTTCCAACAGCACCCGGCTTTTATTATTTATTGCAACGGGCAATAAATTGCGAAAAAAAAAATGATCAAAACCGACGCCATGATTAATTATACAGATCCGCTGCAACATCAAACCGGTTAAATTACCGAAACAATGCCTGAATAATTATTTTATCAAAACCATATATTTCCAAATTCAAATTCCTACATTGGTATTGGTCAAACGTTTTTGTGTTAGCTTGAAACTAGTGATGAGTAAAATCGGTCTTGAACTCACATAATTGGATTTTTGAAATTCAAAGTATCATGTTATAGATTAATATATATTAACGTCCTGGGATTGGGTTTCAAGGAGCCCAAAGGAGTGAATCTAATTATAATGTGAATCAATGAAGTAAACGTCCAAGGTACTAGACAGGAAAGATTATTAGAAAGTACATTATTATTGTGTATACTTTGTTAAACTAAATGCAATGTAATAAGAGGAACACAAGCCTTTCTAGTGGATTTATTGAATATCCAAAAAAAAACTACCCCAAATTTCCTTCTTGTCTGGGTAAAAGATATGCTAATGTTCTTTGAATCTAACGTTGGTAGCTCCACATCTTTGGCCTATGTAAGTACTGTTTGCACAATGATTTTTTCAGACCTATCAGTCTTGTATATTCAACGTTGATTCTTCGATATCGTAATCTAAAATTAGTTTCATTACTGCAATGTTCTTCCAAATACTACCCTTTATTACGAACACCCCTTTAATGGTTTATATTCTAGAAGATGAAACTTTAGGATGTCTTAGATAGTGATTTTAACTAATCCTAAGTACATTATGGTATGAGACAGATTGAAACAGGTCAACCCCCTTATTAAGGTAAAGTCAAGCTTCAGTCTTTATTAAGCTGATTGCCTCTAATTTGATCACGTCATCATTTTAAAAAGGTTAATTTCCTGCTTACATTAAAACGGTGAACATAATTAAAATGCAAAAAACGCTTCAGTGCTTTTACCAAGTGAAAGCTTGGTACGCAGACTTTTTTATCCTTGAGTATGTAATTTCCTGACGAGATAAGGCGTAAAGGGAGTGAATTACCGGCTGATGTGTATACGTATGTGTGTAAACCATCTGAGAAAGCTTCCAAGTCTGCAACTTAACAGTTTAAAATCGTTGACCTGTTTTAACCGTAGAGTTGGTACGTAAATTTTTACTAAGTAAAACATCAACCGCTGTGAAAACTTGGCAAGTAAATGGAAAGTAACGGTTCAAGACTGAAACGATAAAACGAATTTTAGAACGACTTTATAATTAGGAAAAGCTCACGATGACTCGGCTAATTCCATTCGAGAAAATCGTTTCTCCAATCATCTTCGGTTTCTTATTTAAAGCTACGACGTGAGTTGTAAAATGCCACAGGAACTGCAACATTTTTACTGCTACAATTTACTATTTACGATGTACCTACTGTGGCACTTTAATTCACCTGGATTTTTCATTAATTAAATTTACTTTGGTTCTTCTTCCTTATTAGAACTTTTCAATACTTTTCATTCGTTCGTTCTTCAATTCAATTAAAGAGCTTCTGTTTGAATTTACTGTATTCAGTTCAGATTATTTTCGATTATTTCCAATTTTACATTACTTTGTAAGTAACCAGACACAATAACACAATTTTGACATTTAATTTAGAGCTGACCCTTGTCCACCCACAGTTGGATTCCGATGAAATTTACTGCTTCGATATAATCCGTTTTTATATCCCATCATCATTGGCTTGTAACTCGGTCAGCAATGGAATTGTTGCCGGTCCAGCATTCAATTGCAATTGATGACTCGCTGAAATGCAATTAAATGACATCTAGACAAGTTTATTAACCCTATCCGGTTATTTGGCTAATCAGAATGGAATCTAAAACTGTTTTTGTGACGCATTTTAAGCACTTATGTCCTCTGGAGAAGGAAATTATTACGAACTTTATACAGAAATCTCGCATTCAGTTCAGTAGGGTCTTTTCAAAATAAAAGACACCTTTATGAAAACTTTCCTTCGTCATAACAAAGTTACCACAAGAGTAAATCTGTTTTGGTTCGACCTGCAATTGACACAAGGTAACAGTTTTGAGACCTTCAGGGATTTCTATTATGAAACGAGCTCCCCCAGTCAACTTATAAAACGATTAAAATGTTCCCCAAAGAATATTGTTAACGTCAGAAGTTTTAAAAGCTTCGCCATTTAAAATTCCATTTGAGAATATGTTTCATTTTCATCTTTGAGGATTTCAATTGCAGATATACCACGCTAGCTGTCATGGTAACCACATTTACTTATAGATATCCATATATTTAAATGGACTTGTTGGAGCATACGTAATCCTAAAATGTAGCATCGTACTACAGATGGCGTTTACCGCGCCATCTGTGGTATTTTCTAAAACGCGCTGTTAAGACAGCAGGTAAAAGTTGGTCTGTGTTCTGTCGGAGCTGCCTGCGACGCGCTGATGAGATCCAAAAAGATCGAAATCGCGATCCGCGTCTGGCAGTTTCGACAGAATACAGACCACTTCGAATTATTTTGTTACATTTACTTATCGTATGATATGTCATTGTAAGCGATTGTTCACTTTATACAGAGACGTTATAGGCGAAGCTTCTGAATGCGTATGTCGAAGCTTCAGCAAAAGGATAAAGGCTGCATTGTAATATTTTGTTGCATCTCCTATTCTCCATGTGACCGCAACACAGGGTATTTTTAGTCCCTTTTATCGTTTACAAGGAACGAGGATCAAAGAATTCCTGCATCGGTTGTCGGTGAATCCTTACACGTATAGAGACGCGCCCGCGCACACTAAAGATCAACAAAGGAACAAGAGGCATCCGAATCGCTTTTGTTTCACGTTAAGTCGTAGCTAATTTTCCGCTCTGAAAACTTTTTCATGACATCATCTGTCTCCGAAGGGTTTTTCGTTCGTTCGTTCGTTCGTTTGGTTGCTCGTCCTCTTTTCCCTTTGCAATCGCGGCAACCCTTGGTGCATTCGGTTCGCTGAAGTTTAACAGAACTCGCCTCTAAAACTTGCCGTGTTCCTTCCTCTCTTTCTCTATCTTGCTCTCTTGTAGAACATTACGAATGACATTCCGGTTGTAAAGATATGTTTACTTTTCCATTAGCGAATTCTCCGTTTACTTTTGAATCTTCAACAGCGTCGCGACGACGGCAGCGGCGCCGGCAGCTGGATGTTCCCTTGAAGCCCATTTTCAAGCACTTCCTCTTTCAACTTCGTTCCTATCCTATTTCTAGGAGTACTTTTACACTTTCATAAGAACAATCGCAACTTCTTACCGCGAGACATCAATTTGCAAGAGATGTACAGATTTTTATAACATGACATGGGTAGAGAGTGAATTTCTACGCCAAATATCAACGAACCAATAAGATTACATTACTCTCCGAACAAAAAGTTCAGTCAGAGTGTTCTGTCGAAATTTGGATCTCATTGGATTCCTTCTGGACCTGGTCAAATTTTTTCAGCCTCCTTTCAGGAATCGTGGGAATGGGTGGGTGGTGGTTCGGGTGAGAAAGATGAGACGGACGAAATGAAGACAGAAGAGAATGAAAGTTTGTCTGTGGAATATTACTGCCTCAGCATTTGCCTAAGTGTTTCAAGGAAAGCACAGGAAAGCTTGGACCAAGGCAGACAGACCTGGAATCGAACCGGCGTGTATGGTTTAAACCTCTCTCTAAACCTCTAAGCCATACCGCTCAGTATCAGGTAGATCTAGTCCACATGCTTATGGACTTTGTCCCACAAAATGTAGAGATTACAGGTGAATGCCTAAACCCAACCGGTAGATTTGGCCCGTATTCTGTAGATAATGTCTACAGTGTGCTAACGAGATCAAAATAGATCGAAATCACGATCAGCGTCAGATGGTTTAGATAGCATACTGAACGTTTTGTTCTATTCACTTCTGTCTACCAGGTAGATATAGTCCATATCCATCACCGGAGATAAAAAGGCATCTAAAGAAGCTCGTCACTCGTGCTAGCGAAACGTTAGGAAGCAACTCCACCTGTAGGCGGCCTTTAGACCCGAATCAGGGCAGCAGCAGTTCATCTACTGATCGTGAAAGCCTTTACCAATTTATTTACCATAATGGACTTTGTCGAACATTTTAGAATCTCACAAAATGGAGCAATTTTCTACGGATTGCATTCACTGCTATTTGCAGCAGTTTACATTACCCTTCCAAATGATTTTCTTCTTCCACGTTTGAAAGAATAGAGTAAAGGTACGTGTCCAACCACCTACATCTAACTTAGTTTTTACTTACAATTAGAAGAAACAAAACAAATGTGAGGAATTGTAAAATAAACGAAATAAAGCACTTCTGTGGATTGTTACAATGAGACGACGGCATCTAAAAACAATTACTTGTCGTTTTGGTGACGTCGGCTTCTAAGTGGTGTGGGTTTCCGGAAGATAAATCGATCTAGAGGTTTTTCCACGGATACAAACAACCCCATAACGTAACGAATGATTCTGTTGCAATTCATGATCCAATTCGTCCATTTGTTTTCGTCACGGGGAGTCGTCTGTTGTGCCAGTAAGGGGTAACCGCTTCCCATTTCTCCCCTAATGAAATCGAATTTACAGCAACCATTATTCGAATCCTAAACCCGTCGTTGCAGTTACACCACCGGCAGCGCGACTGTTTTCATCTTCATTCTTTTCACGACAATCCATTTATTTTTAACGTTTTCTGCGTTTCGTCCCCCATTCAAAGAAAAAAAGTTTCCAGCTAAACCAGATTACGAAATCAATTTTTCTTGGTTACAACAACATTTAGAAGCAAACCGATTTTGATACATCTCGAGTAGATTGAGTGAAATTACCACAAAACAGAAAGGAAGTTTTAGAAGACTCTCAGTCTGGAACGCAAAATAAGTGGTTCTCTTGTCAATCACGTACTTTATTCTTTTGTTAGTTGAATTAAATTAGTTGCTGCTTGGAATTTTCCTTGTTTGTTACTGTAGTCGAAGGGCTGTTCGACTCTGATTGAAGAGATCGTGTCTCTCGGAAGTAACTAGTTATCATTGTGCCTTTTTCTCAACTCAGGAAAAAAGGTACAAGTGGCAATTTGATAGAACTCAATAAGCCGTAGCCTCGGTGCTCTCGTTTGAAGGGTCCGTCGGTGTCCACCGCCAGGAAAGAATGACGGGGTCAGAAAGCGTACAGGAACTGAACGAACTGAAGGGGCGGAATTTAAAAAATGAATCGGAAGATAAAAAGGTCACGTAGAATGAATTCGTTGGAAGATTTATAAATTGGACTGCTTGATTCGTCCCGACATCTACGCAAAGGCCCTTCCTCTTTGGTGAATAAAATGTAAGACCGATTTAGCACAGTCGTTCCATCACTGTCCCACTCCTGTTCCTCCAGGACTCTTTCGCTCTACCGCAACTAGACCCGATGAAACGTGACGTATTTATCAAAAATCCAATGCATTTAGAGTGTAGATTTATCACGAAAGTACAAACAGGTACGCACCTACCCTTAACTTCTAAGGGAGCAAGGTTAAATTTTGTCTAAATAAACGGACAACATTCCAAATCTTCAGCTTTAACAACAAGAAAATTGATTACTTGATATCTATTACATAATAATCCCTTTATTTACGTTAAGTGTTCCCCAATTACTTATACACTATCCCTTTTTCGAAAGAACGACAATAAAACAGGAATTGTTTAGTATCGCTCCAATCCAGTTGGTGTGAGCTTCTTCAATCTTCATTTTTTCCAATTTATTCTTCAAATGGAGCATAGTGAATAACCCACGTCTAGGATAACTCTTTCTATAACTTTCAGTACTCAATTAACATCTTCAAGTGACAACTGCCAATTTCTGATGGCCTGATACTATCATGCTCTTCAACCTTACCACAAAACCAAACTTGTATAAACACAGTATAAAGGTATTCTCAACAGTAGGGTTACTCCTTTGGTCTAACCTAAAATTCCGACGTTTTGCAGGCGGTCATAAATCAACTTTATGGCTAAAATGGTACCATATACGAAGGAACTCGTTAGATAAAGTGATAAAGCATCGACAGGAGAGAGGAATTTGAACGTGACAGGAAAGTGACCCTACGTTATACGACTGTATCGTATTGTTATCAACGAATGCCGCAGACGATCTATACCCGAGCCATCTTTGATGCAATTGGAAGCCGGCAGACGCAGGTCATAAATCGTGTAGCGGACAAGACCGGACGGCAAAAGGAACTTACGAGAAGCTTCTAGAAGTAAACAAACAGGAATATTCCATGACCGCATAAACAAAATCCAACGAAACGGAGTCGTTGCTACAAATAAAATATATCCAAATGCATATATAAACATAGGTAGTAGGAAATTCATTACGGCACAAAAACAAAGGTTACTGTAAAGATAGTGTAGGTGCCTACAAACTGAGAGGACATGACGCCAAGCAAGCATTTTAGCACCACGTCCTGCCACAAATCACTTGTGACTAATTTGCATTCTGTTAGATGTCCAAACATTTGAAACATACTGCAGCCCGTAACTCATTTACGCCGGGTGTATTTATAGGCTGACAGGAACAGCGAGGATTACTGAACGGCTAGGGGGATGTCGACCATCGGAGTCTCCGCGTAGTCGTCGGCGTATAGGCGTCGATCGTCACGGAATCGACGCCGCTGCTGCTATCAACCGACCGACCGACCGACCGACCGACGTCGACGTACCAATCAATGGTCGCAAAATTCATTTTGCAGTCGGCAATGTACAGTTTGTAATTACATCACGTACTTTATGGGTCGTACAGCAGCAGGCCACTGCTGGATGGCATGAAGAACTTTCCGATATTGCTCGTTTTAATTTCAATACATGACTAGTGCCTTTCAATAAACGTTAAATTTTGAAGAAGAGCGTCATCGTGGTCATCATTATTTAAAGAAATATTATTAATTGCATATGTACAATCCACAATTCAATCTAATCTAGGTCCACCTCTACCCATTTTAAGTCTTGTCTCTGCTTCTAATGTCTCTTACTAGCTTTTCATGTCTAAAAAGATGTACTCCAACATATTTCACCAATTTATTATTGACTTCCATAGATCCCTCTGTTCTCCTACTCTTTCTGGTACCCTCTTATTTCCAACATTTTAACTGATTTTGAGCGGCATGGCCTAGAGGTCTAGACCATTGCTTAGCATTCGGGAGGACGCCGTTTCGATTCCGGGTCCGTCTGCCTTGGTCCAAGTTTTTCTGTGGTTTCCTTGAATCACTTAGGCAAATGCTGAGGCACTAATATTCCACAGATAATCTTTCACTCTCTTCTGTCTTCATTTCGTCCGTCTCATCTTTCTCACCCGAACCACCACCCACCCATTCCCACGATTCCTGAAAGCAAGCTGAAGAGGGCCTTCCGCCCTACTTTCAGGCATAGTCCGGAGGGACTGCCCGCCTACCAGCATTACTGACTGGTGGGAATGAAACACCCAAAAGTTTTAAAAGTTTTAGTTTTTACTGATTTCGAATACAAAAGTGATTTTTTGTGTTTAAAACGATCCAACCCTGGCGCTTTATCTAACCCAAGTTATCTGACTCCCTAAATAACAAAATTCTTCTAGTTTACCGTCGTTTATTATTGTATTAGTTGAAACATTAGTTATTCATCCCTTATATACTTTCAAGTTCCTTAATTAATTATTTTTTATCGTTAACATCATGCCTTACAAATTTAATTAAAGAAGAGGATGGCTTCAATTTTACAAAAAGCAAGCCACTTTAGTTAAAGTACCTTCAATTTTCAATTCTGACTGCTGGAATTTGCAAGATGATTTTAATAAAGTCGAGACAGGTCGCAGGTGCTGACTGCTGAATAAATTGGACAATCCTCTCCTGAAGATCACAAACAAATTAATTAAAAAATAATCCGTCCCATTTTGGCTTCAGATCTTTTCAAAAAAATGAAACGGGATTGTCAAACTTCTTTTCTAAGAATTTTAATAGGTAATATCAATCAATACCTTTAGCTTTCTAAAGCATTTCGAGGAAGCAACTGACAGCTGATAGCTTGTCAAACAAAATTCCTAAATCATGTCGCTCTAAGACGTCACCATGTTAAAAGCTTCTTGAGATCGTCTGTCAAATACGTAAAGAAACTTACCGAGCTATAAGGAACGTTTTCAAATATATATTACACGTAAAACAAAAAAAAACACTCTCAAAAATTTATTGAAAACTTCATTGTATAAGAAATCCGTTATCTGCAACACAAAATGCGGCAAATTTGATTCAAAAGAGCCATTAGGTCTTATTGTGTCTTACTCAGCGCAGACAGAACTTTTGACTACAAAAGGAAAAAGAATAAAACTACCAACGAGTTCCTGGTGTAAGCATTTCTTTGTGCTATTTTTCTTTCGTACCTGTGAAAAGCATGGAAAGCTTCATGTAATAAATAAGCCACTGTTGTCATCGATATTGAATTAATAAAACTAACTCCATGAAAGATTTTAATTAAATCGTTTTTCTGTTTTATAACCGAAAAAAGAGGTTGATGTTCAAAATGGAATTAAATGCATTTTACGGCCCGACATAAAGCAAGAGAATAGAGTGAATTTAATTTGGAGACACAGGAGCACAACTAAAAAATGCTAAACGCAGTTTTTATAGATTTGATTTTAAATTTCACTACCCGATACACATATAACGAAAGTCCATTAAACATAACGAAAATTAAGAAAGTTCATGTATTATCAACAATTAAAAGCTCTTGTAACCTTTTTGTCCTACTTATGTATTTGTGTTGAAAATAAAATTATTTGCTAAAGAGGGCGGCTTGTAATAGCATAAAGCAATAATAAATTTAGTGCTTACATTCCCTGGGCGCCGTGTGCTTGAAGTTGCGCGACCTACAGCATACAAAACGTTAGTGCCCTGGTCGTCATGAAGACAAACGTGCCAGAATGGAGGATATTCAGCTTTAATTTCCGGTTTTCTCCAGTCCTTTGCCATCTTTATTCGTTCGCAATGAGCTCGATGCAACAATACTCGTTTCGTCTGTATTATCTAATACTCTTGGAACCGGCTTCCAATTTCATTAGAACTGAACTAAGAGTAATAGGAAAGACACTTTATACCGTTTAAAAAAAAAAAGGTTAAATACAACTGCAATTAAAATAACAGACGATTTTCAATAAAATAAGAGACGATTGGCTTTCAGACATTGAAATTATCCTAAAGATTTTTATAGCTCGCTTTTTGCTCTAGGGTACTCACTTAAGGCTCGTTCTTAGAACTGGAATGATATTAAGTAATAAACGGATTGTTTCTTCCCAAATTCTCGTTCAGTTAATTGCAATCTCCTGTGGACCTAATGGTGATCAAGTTATGACTCTTTGTACAACGTAAAGGACGTATTATCAACAAAGGGAACACTGTGTTATAAATGGGCGTTCGACTGAACACTAATAATTATTGAATATGGTGTTGCAGACGAATGATGAGGATACCGAGGATGGAGAAGGTTAGAAATGAAGAGGAATTAGAAAAAGTAGAACAGGGGACTCGTATTAAAGTCATAGGCGACATAGGTTGGTAGGACACCTTTTCAGGCACAAAGGTCTAGTCAGAGACATATTAGAGGCAAACGGAAGTTAGGAGGGCTGGAGGTAGTCCTGGATTAGATTACTGTTCGCAGATAGTTAAGGATATGGGTTGTTCTAGTTTTAAGAAAATGCGAAGATTAGTTGAGGATAGGAAAGATTTGAGGTGCGTGTCCAACCAGTCTTAGGACTGACGACCTAATGATGATGATCATATCGCCTGTCATTAGTTTATCCTGAAAACATGAGAAATAGAGTAAAACTGACTTCACCTGAAATCACTTGACAGTATCAATACTCATTTTTTACTCTTGTCTGCTCACTTGCACCCACTTTTGACTCTCGCCTGCTCATTTAAAATTCCCAAACTTACGTTCGACTAATAACAATTTATTAAGCAGGATCATAGTTTTAATCCGATCCTTTGTGATTCACCGCTTATCGCTAATTCACACTCGCCTTTTGCTCAGTTAGGACTCGTCCTGAAAACACCAGACGCGAGATTACTTTACCCTAAGCATGCGTTCAACCAATTGCAATCTGTTAAACTGATAAGGAGCCCGATATGATCTAGTAATTTAACGTCGCATATTGGTGTTTTAGACAACAAATTCGTTGCGGGATAAAAACGGGAACAATGTTTCGAACACGTAGTGTGAGTGTGTGTGTATGTGTATGTGTGTGTGTATGTGTATCTATCTCCTGTGCACAGTGATTATTTTAGCGTTTATGGGTACCGTTAAGCTATTGCCAAACAGAAGACGGCCTTTGTGCTGCGAGAACAAAGCCGAATGTAAACACTCCTTCGGCTAGATTCCATGAAACGGTGCGGCACAGCGAAGCGCAGTATTCATCGGGGCTCGCCAACTGATGAAGGTTTAATTAGAGAGTGTATACGCCAACAGAAACTGTACACAAAAGGTAGAGAAGCGCTGTAACGCGGAACGTCACACAGAAAACCGCGTCGACAAGTCCATCAGCACAAAATCACCGATTCGAAAAAGAAACTAACGCTACAAAACGATGTTTCATCTTCAAACTACAACGACAATAATAACAACCGATTTTAATTACATTTTTTCAGTAGTTTATTTATTATTCACTAAATGAGATACATTGGTTTTTATGTGGCCTAGTCGACGAAGGGACCTTCCAACCCTTTGCATTTAAGAGAAATGAGACAGCAAAGTTATTTTAATTTTTGTATGTTTTATTCCCATCTCCTCCAGATACCTCCGGAGGGTATGGTGGTAGGTCTCCTTTTAGGAATCGTACGTATAAGTGGTGAGACTAACGATTTGAAGACAGAAGAGACAGTAAGATTATCTGTAGAATATTACTTTCCATCTTTTGCCTAGTGGTCTAAGGAAACTACAGAAAAACTTGGACCAGGGCTGACGCACCCGGAATCGAACCGGCGTCCTCCCGAGCGCTAAGCAATGATCTAAACCTCTCGTCCATGCCGCTGGGTGACAGTTAAGTAAAAGAAATTGCCTGAAATACTTGTTATATCTAAACAGAGACAGTTAGCGCCATCTGAAGGGTATTTGCTACTACTTATATATTATATTTCAAAGCAAAAGTAAGATGTAATTTCAGATAAACATATAGCTAGCCGACCTATTGATCTGCCTTTGACTTACAAATTTTCGTCACGATCAGCATTTCTATTACAACCTTAGTGAAACAGTAAGGCTGAAAATCCTATGTTATTATCGACGATTGTACGTACAGTCTGGTGATAGGAGTAAGAAAAATGCTTCTTATTCATGAAGTGCGAAAGTCTAGGTGAAAACGCAAAGCCGATAATCGTTTAGAAAGCCCCAGGTTCACACATTCGTGCCATAAACAGCCGATATGATTTCATAGGGGGTTATTCTGCTCCAGTCGTTCAGAACAGAATAAACGGTGCCGTGGTAGCTACCTTTTGAATATCAATGGCTTCGTTTTTTGATAAACAAACAAACGGCGTTAATGAGAAAATTATCATTTTGAACATTTAAAAACTTTGAAACGGCTTAGAACTTTCTAGTGTGAACTCTGAATTTCAATTTTCACCACCAGATAAAAGCTTTTACTAAATCCGTTGAGCTAGTACGACCCAATGATTAACAACCAACGTAACACGTGATTAACACAGATTATACTCTCTGTAAACCTTTAATTCCCTTGTTAATACTTTAAAACAGATTACGAATTCAAATTTAAAAACACCTTTACAATTACTGTAGATAAAAAGTAACAGCTAGCTGCATCTGGGGACAATTCCCCTTTTATTTATAAAGGTATTTCTACATGTGTTACAGATTTCCCATTGACGATTAAAAATTAAATAGTTCCATCATTAATTTAGACGTTTGATAATTTCAAAGAGTCGTATCGTCACCGAAGATAGCACCTCTGATTTCTATTACAAACATGGCTACGTTACAACCATAGATAGTGGGACATTGTTAAATACGACTGCCAACATTGTAGATAAAAAGTAACAGTTAGTTGCATCTGGGGACAATTTTCCTTTTATTTAAAAAGGTATTTCAACATATATTACAGATTTCCAATTGAAGATCAATAATTAAACAAATCCATCTTTAATTTAGACGCTTTATAATTTCAGAAAGTCGTATCGTCACCGAAGATAGCACCTCTGATTTCTATTACAAACATGGCTACGTTACAACCATAGATAGTGGGACATTATTAAATACGACTGCCAACATTGCAGATAAAAAATAACAGCTAGTTGTATCTGGGGACAATTCCCCTTTTATTTATAAAGGTATTTCTACATGTGTTACAGATTTCCCATTGACGATTAAAAATTAAATAGTTCCATCATTAATTTAGACGTTTGATAATTTCAAAGAGTCGTATCGTCACCGAAGATAGCACCTCTGATTTCTATTACAAACATGGCTACGTTACAACCATAGATAGTGGGACATTGTTAAATACGACTGCCAACATTGTAGATAAAAAGTAACAGTTAGTTGCATCTGGGGACAATTTTCCTTTTATTTAAAAAGGTATTTCAACATATATTACAGATTTCCAATTGAAGATCAATAATTAAACAAATCCATCTTTAATTTAGACGCTTCATAATTTCAGAAAGTCGTATTGTCACCGAAGATAGTACCTCTGATTTCTATTACAAACATGGCTACGTTAAAACCATAGATAATAGTATTACATTGTTAAATACGACTGCCAACATTTTTGCAGAAGAAAAATGCAAATAATTTTTCATACTAA
This sequence comes from Agrilus planipennis, assembly GCF_000699045.2. Classification (NCBI taxonomy): domain Eukaryota; kingdom Metazoa; phylum Arthropoda; class Insecta; order Coleoptera; family Buprestidae; genus Agrilus; species Agrilus planipennis. The sequence goes on along the minus strand of NW_020438987.1, from coordinate 421,294 downwards.
TAGGAATAAAAAACTTCGACATCCTCAAAAACTGATTAAAATAAGTGCCCAGGGCATAATCGATTGGTAGAAGGAATAGTTCGGGAGACTGTACCTAAATATAGCAGTTCCGGCAAAGTTGTTTGTTTTATGTAAACTGCCGATAAAAATCAACTGCTAAGTTCGCAAATGGCTGCAGTATTTCCAGTTTATCCAGGATGATCCCCTCGAAGTGTACACACCAGTATAATAAAGCAGCAATAATTTAGGAATTGTACCATCCGCATGCCTTTTGTGAATTCAATATACCTCGTATATTACTTTTATCGCTCTCGACACTCGCAAAACTGTTTTCCACATCGATATATCAGAAATATGAGTATTTTGGCTTCCGATACTTCTTATAAAGCAATAGGTATTCAAACAATTTGTATAAGGGTAAACTTCTATCACATAAATAACATCACATATTTATTCACTATTTCCAAAAATAAAAGTGGAAGTCGTTTGTAACAACTCCGCTTGTAGGGTCGATTCGCATATAACGTCCACAATTTGTAGTTCCGATCGGGTTTGCTTTTATTAATTCAGGTTATTCATGATGGTAAATGTTTTATGTACTTGGAGACTTAAATAGAACTGCCTGTCAGAGTTCTTTTAATAGTTTGTATGCATACCGAATATAACACAACATTCCAAGTCTGACTGCAAACAATACCATTTGTCAACATTTGCGAATCCCTTCATTGTGCCAATTATCCAGCTACAAATATAGCGCTTACCCCTACAAAGGTGTTCCGACTCCTGCAGAACTCTAGGGAATAACTCTGTATTGTTCAGTTAAATACAACATTCGTTAACTCAAATAATGCGTTCAATTTTCATTTACGATGAACCTTCTCTACGAAGATACAACAAAAGTGAATTTCATCTTCATACTTTAATTCATAAGAACGAATTGTTTTCAAATTATAGACAACCGGTGTACCTTAACCAGACAACGAAAACCAAAATGTGAATTATGTGTAATAAATTCGTATGAGAAGTAGGATTTCCAACTAATTTCTGGCTTCTTGCCTCAGGAAGCTCAACGAACTAAGTCGATATCAGTTTGGTTGCCGCACGAAGACGGTGAAAAAGAAATTGTGTTTTTGTACAAGTGTGAAGAAATTAATTAAAGGATATTCGACGAAGCCGCGGCACAGTAATTATTTTCCCTTTCAAGAACCCAAAGCCTGTATTAATGGATATGAGAAATTTTGTTTATGGCATAAGAAATAAGATAAAGAACAACCGAAAATGAATGATGATCGTTATAGAAAAGAAAACGCTTTATACTTACCATGAAAATACTTTGATTAGTCTCATTAACTCTTAGTCGATTTCAGTAAATAATTACGTCATTACAAAAAGGTAGAGAAATAAGTAATTAAAACACAAGAATACGAAAACATCCAAGTACTTACCTACCTACTTTTCGTGTATTAGGAAATGTTTGTTGTTGTATTTGTAATTTTGAATTTCCTTGTCCTGAATTCGATGAATAGAAGTAGATCGTCCCTTTAGAAAAATATATCGACGAACGTTGGATTTTTGTCACTTGGGCGTTCTTTCTCGTTCCTGTCGTGCGTTATAACTAAGTATTTTGGCAAAGGTTCAGAATCACAGTCTTATAGAAGAAAGACAGGGATGTGACAACATGAGGGCTGAGTGCGTGGGATTATCCCTTAAAAGAATATCGATTAACGGTCTCCTTTCTCGTTTTTGGGCAGCAGAAGAAACACACATGTCATTGGTGAGAATCTAGGTTAAAATGAAATAGGTCGGGACTGTTTACACTGTGTAGGAAATTTGTTGATTCGGAAGGACGCACACATAATGGAATTGTTTAGGGCGTCTCATAAAAAATCAAACGGGATGAGCTTGGAAAAGAAGGAAGACACGAATCCTAGGCAGGTTACTGCTTCCATAAAAATGTTTAAAAATGACCCACAACAGCTTGTTGAAAACGTAAAATTCCATTTTATGGCTTAGCCGGTTCACATCCTGGAAGATTTAAAGTTTTCGAGAAGTGGAGGATTCTTTACGGGATAAACTATAAAGACGAGAACGCTTTAGAAATGCTATATAAAAACTTACACAAGGACATAGGTACTTACACTAATTTATTGCAAGGAATTCCGAGCTGGTTCACAAAAAAAGTTGAGACGAAGTTAAAGTGATATAATTGTCCGAAAGAAATTTCAACCCCGATAGGACATTCAGTTTGTTCGTTACGTGTTGGAAGAAAAAAAAAAGATTTCTTGTTAGCTAATTGACTTAGGCGAGTACTTTCGTCGGAAAAAAGGGTCTGGGGTAAATCTAGTTTTCGTGTAGTATTTGAGAGCTTTCCCATAAATCTTTTCAACTTTTTCTAGACTGACTTAATTTCTTTCTTTGGCACCGCCAATACAAACACAAACAAAAAAGAAAGAAAGTGGCCATTACCTCGTGCCTTAAAATTAGCAGTTAGTTAAAATGTGATTCTTCACTCTCATTAAGATCCTGAATGGAAAGAACCAAAGCTAAAGAAACTAACTTCAAGTTTGCTACAATATAATAATTTTACATAGAGAGTTAGAAGTAAATCATTTTCGAACTTTTGTTTGCGTCATTAGTGCAAAACTTCAAGGTTTTAATAGGTCAACGGAAGGTGCCCTAGGAATTAGTCAGTGTGAGTGTTGACAGTGAGACCGCAAAATAATCCTATGTGCAATATAAAGAGTGCGTTTCTGGAGTTCGACATTAGGAAACCTGAAACTGAATCCCATGCATCATCATCACAAAACTGTCGGTCAGACTTGTACATCTTCCCAACCTGATTCACTCTTCGCATTTTGGGAAAACTGTAACAGCAGTTATCTAATCTATGCCTTGCTATGTTTTTCTTTACTCCTGCTTCTGGTCCTAATATGCCTCTAACTAGCCTTTCATGCTTCAAAAGGTGACCTAACATCATACATCTCTTCTTTTCCTTATTGACTTCCACAGCGCCCTCTGTTGCCTGAACTTTTCCATTTATATCATAATTCTAATTTTTCCTTTTTCGCCACATCTACCGTCTACCTTGCAAATCCTTACAGCGCCGTTCTTTTAAGCACAGAAGTGGTTTTTTGTTCTATGATTTCATTAAAAATATGGCGTACCATACGTACCCCGAATTTCTTACAAAACGTATGACGACGTGTGCATAGAATAGAGTAGAGCTCATTAGAGAAACGGAACCACACGTATGAGCATTTCGTCTAAAAACCGAACAGACAAATGTAGTATTGTTCTGTATGAAAACAAAACGTAATGTAGTAATATAACTCCATAATTTACTGGCGAGGATCTCCACTAGAATCGCGTCAGTTCAGCTCTCCGTATGATATATGAACATCTGCAATAGTCTGGCACACATTCACCTATACGCTTTGGATTCGCATTGCATTTCAGTAGTGCGGTGCAATGGAAGTATATGTACAAATCCCAGTCGAGAGCAAGTGGAGAGAAAGGAAGTAGCAACTACTCTCGTAAATCAAATAGTACCCTTCCCGACCGCCTGGCTGCTAAGGAATAGCGTAATTACCGGATGTGGTGACGTAGGTTCATAATTTATTTAACTATTGTTCGGTCTCGGGTGAGGGGCTTCCTTTAGACAATGGAAACGGCACAGCGCCAGACGACTCCGTGACATGTCACCATAAGATGAACTAATTGTAAGAATTATCCTAACAATAATAAGTTCCATGACCAACGAAATAACCAATTAACATTTCTTAACAAATACCTACATCAAAGTAATAAGTAACTTTAAGTTCTTGGTCATAGACAGACTCAGTAAATTACCAAATTACGAACCGAAGAAGCTCCTAATGATGGAAGTTGATGTAATATCTAAATACAGACACTGTATCGCCATCTAGCGGGTATTTGCTACTACCAAATTATTTCAAACGTTAAACCGTCTAACTGGCCTTTAGTTAAACAAGTTGAAATACCTTAGTAAGGCTTTGTACAATATTTTAAACACTTCAGCAGCAGTAAATACCCATCAGATGGCAAAGCAATAAGTCCTGAAAGATTTAATGTTATTTTACCGCTCGTTTTGTAGGACTAGAAAAAGTAGCCCATCAATTAATCAAGCATAACACCAACCCTGGTTCAAAATCTTCTCCCAGGACTTCCCGAATTGTTCCTTTTGAAAAGACAATCTGGAGAAATAATCCGTTACCTAACTAGAGGCCTAATTTTTTTATGATAACCAGAAGCGCCTTAACCTGTCATTTTTATAATCCTGCTGTCTCTACTTATACTAAATTATATTAAAATCTGTGCTGATATCTATGCCTATCAGCTAACAGCATTAACATACGAATTCTTCATCTAATGGGTAGTTATTTATGTATATTCCCTCATTTTGAATTCAAACGAGTATTAGGTTACATCATCTTTAGTTCTTGAAAGCAGAACCAACTATCAATCAGTGCTGCAACCATAAATAAATAAATGCGGGAGCTCCGGAAAGGAAATAATATGAAAGGAAAAAGGTACCTACAGATATATTTGAATTCCCATTTTATTCCTTCATATCGTACATGTACATGTATGTACATTTACCTCAATAAATCAGAATAGCGTTCGATTCATAAACGATCAAATCCGTTGCACATGCATACGGATTGCATATATGTAGTATTCACCTTTTACCTATGTAAAACGACGGATCGGAGGTAAAGGAAGGCAATGGCGACGTTATTCGTCGACCAGGACTGTACCGTTTTATGTGACGTTGAACACTTAGAATATATAAATTTTAATGCATAAAACAGGTGCAGACGACAACAATATTTGTCTAGGACTTCCCACACGTGCAACTGTATCGATTTACATACATATATCCACGTATGTGTGAGTGTGTATGACGATGTTTGTGTACGTGCCAACCGCGTCGCATCGCATCGCATCGCCTACATTAAAATCGCATTAGTGTTTACCTACCCTTACGGAAAGCAATAACTGTCTGCCAGCTGCCTAGGAAATGAATTCGTCGCCTGTTTCTGTTGAATTTTAAGAAACTACACACTTACGTAAATCGCACGTTTATATGTGTGTGTGTGATAGCGCCTGTTTCGTGCCCATTTAACGTCAACCTTGTTTGAACAACGACGTCCCACTCATTTCCTCATTTCTACTCTTCATATTTGTGTTTGCAGAAACAACATTAACTTCGTTCATCAACTTGACGACGATATTGCGTTCGTAACGAGTTCCTTGAATTTGTTGAATCTCGCACACGTTTTCAAACGAAACACCCTTAAATATAAACCCTCCCGAACGGGAAGAACCTCCCTAGTAAATGACTCAGAGAAAATTATTAACATAATATTAAATTTTTATCACGTTTTAGCATGCGCGAGCAGTAAGTATCCAGCGGATGTTGCGTCACAGTATGCAACGGAAATTGCGCCGTATCATGCGACGGAAGTTGCGCCGTAGCAAGTTACGGATATTGTACACGCAGATTGATCACTACAACTATATTCGAAGCTAGAAAGTCTCAAAAATGGTAAAATAATTGATTTTTCCATTTCGAAGACCTATTAAAGTCATTTTCTACTTAATTTGACGCATGAATGTCAAATGTGAACATAAACGTTAGCTATTACGTCAAATTTTTGGAGAATTCTTACATAGGAATGAAAAACTAAACCCATTTTTGGATATATGTCGGATTTGCGTCCATCAAATTCTAATTAAAAATACAGTTAGATAAATTTCTGGCCTATTTATTTCTTTAACTTTACATTGACCAATTTGTATTTGATAAACTCCAAAAACTTGAACCTTCAACAAGCATATCCTCAACCTGGCGCAATTTTCGAACGCATATGATACAGTCCAATTTTCCTCATCGTGACAATTCACCCACCAACATTTCGAACACCTCGTTATTTCTTAACAGAACTGTGTAGTTAAGTGCAAAGTTCTGAAATAAACTGTCCATTGTTTTCCGTTTCCACTAAGCGAACTGCGAGACGACTAAGAGGACTCTCTATCTAATTGAAATATTCCGAAACTTGTTTTGTGTTAAGGGAAACGGTTCAATTAAATGTAAAACGCACCCCTGCATACAAAGTTCCCTCGGCCCCTGTATAGCTCCCAGCCTGTTGCTACCGCCCCTTCTACTCTCAACTTTGTAAAGAGAAAGCTCGGATAGCAGCCGCATATCAGCCATTGTCCTTGCGAAACCGACAAGTCCTTTAAAGGTGATCAATTACCCAGTCTTTTCTACTTTCCTAACTTTCAAGAAACCACTATTTTCAATATCGAAATAATGTCACACTGTTCCGAAAATAGGCGACTTAACAGATTACTCTCTTGGGGGGTGAGTAAAAATAAAATTGCAAATATGTAACTGAAAATGACTCCAGAAACTGATTGACTGTAAAAAGTTCCTCTAACACCTTTGTGACACGTGCACCTTCATCATCATCGTCACAAGGCCGTCAGTCCTAAAGCACTAGTTGGATACACACCATTACTTTTTCCTTCCTGAGCTACCTTCCTATTTCCCTAAAACTAGAACATCCCACATCTTTAACTATTTCTGAACAGTAAGTCTACTTCTACTTCTTTTAACTCCTGTTTCTGCTTCTTATATGTCTCTGACTAGCCCTCCATGCCTATGAAGGTGTCCTATCAACCTATCTTGCCTATTTCTTATGGAGTTCCATAAAGTCCTCTGTTCTCCTATTCTAATACCTCCTCATTTCTAACCTACCCTATCCACGATATTCTCTACATTCGCCAGTAACTCCACATTTCGAATGCTTCTAATCTATTGGTCAAACGGTGATAGAAAGAAATCATGATGCTAATAACATCTAGAATCAAATTGAAACGGCGAAGATCACTTTTTAAGATAATTTAGAATTCGAGGTCTGTGACTTCTCTGCATGAGTGAGTTTCTTTGTGTTATCGATGCATATGCCAGATTTTAAATATTCCACCATGGTATTAGGCTTCACTGCGGCAGATATTTCTAATATGTAATATGGAATCCAGGTTTAATTTCCAAGTCTACTCACCTTCCATTGTTATCATCCGTGAATCTCCATATATAGGTAGTACGGGTTAGAGAGATCAACAAAAGATCCAGGGTCCCTTCTTACATGATAATGTGGAACACGTCGTTTTATTACAGTTCAGGTCGATTGTGTCGCGGGATGGCGACGAGACGCGCGCCCCCGTCCCGTTCCACACCCCGTCGCGCATTTTTCACTTTCCTCGTTCTCTGTATCCTACGTCTTCGTAACCCATCTCCGCGATGACACCTCTTCCGGTAAGCCAGTTATAATTCCCGCGTGGGGGGATGATAAATGCACCACCATGTCACTGGATATTTACGCAGATATCCCTGGTACCTGTCTCCTGCATCCCTCTCTCTCTCTCACTATTTTACACGAAGTAGGTCAGATAAACATTTCTGAGAGACGCTAACGCCATTCCCCTCCTCGAACACTTTGTCCGCATCCTCCAAACGAAACTCAATGTCCAACACAAATATCAACAAACGTAACTCATCTTCCCCTCGGGGGAAACATATTTTCGAGAAAGTATAAAACCGCCCTTAAAAGGTCAATATTAACTTCGTACAGTTAGCAACCCTAAATATTCCATTTAATTTTACCTACATGAAAGTAACTCTAACCCTAACAATTTTTTGTCTCTATCCACTGCTTATAGGTCAAAATGCAGTTAGAGAAAAGCAAAGATATACGTATCTCCACACAAGTCTTAGTTGTCCGATATTTTTTAATAAGTGGAGCTTTCGAAAAAGAGAAAGGTTTTTCTTCCAAACGTATTGTCCGAAGTGGAAAGAAATTTCATTAAACCGTTCAACCAGTTTGTTAGGAAAAGAATAAATTGGGTAAAGGGTACATAAAGGGAAAAGGCCCGTGTCAGAAGCATCCGGTAAAATTTTTCTCCAGCGTCTTATTTGCATTTTATGTGTGCGACTCCATAAAAGTGACCCTCATTCTAATTTTCACAAACGACACAAAGGGAAAAGCATGTGAACAATTCGGACTCGCAGTTTACATGGATGGTCCGGGGAGCAAAGCGTTGATAGTCGAGTTTTCGTTATTTTTGCGAGGAAAGCCGTTATTTATTGGAAGTTTGTGCATTATCTGACTAGGAGCTCGGAGCGTAAAAGTTATTTGAATACTATTTCCCCAAACAAAACCCATTAATTCCTTACGAAACGGTCCATTGCGCGGACGTGTATTAACTTTGCAAGCAAGGAAGGCGGGCAAGCCAGGATGACTCTGTAATTTGTAAAACTAAATCCATTTTATCCGGTTTAACAAGCCGTTGAGTCCAGACTTTTCGAATTAAGCGACAAACGTAATATCACTTTTGAAAAACGGTATCCAACGCGATACTCAGTTTAAATGAAATCGCCATGAATTTGTCAAGGAATTAAAATTAATATTCATCCAAATGTACCAAGTCACAAACGACCAGACAAAAGCTGGTAAAGGATTCTATCCAACAACTTATCAAGTACCTACAGTCCACTTCAATTTGTTGGAATTGTGACCTTGAAGTAATCTGCGCGAAAATAGAAAGAATACACACTAGGCGTAAGCAAAACAGAAATAGTTGGAACAAGCTTGAACGAGCAGAGCTCTCGATGGGCGGTCTTAGGAGATCGGCTAGAACTGTACAGTACTAGACGAAAATGTTTAGCAATTTCTTAAAACAAAAATGTATATAAATTAACAATAGAAAACAAAGCAAAAGTTTTATAGGTGTGTAGAACGTTAAGTTAATTCACTTGCTATTATTTTTGGCCAAATATACTTTTAAATGAAGCATATTCTTAAATTTTAACGAGGCAGTTTAAATAATTTTGCAAATGGTACTGTACACTTGTCAAGTTCTCGCTCGATGATCGGTGGAGAAATGAGCTACGCAGACAAATATGATTGAATTTGGAATTATGGTACGGCGCATCCTAATAAAGGGAATGGGCATATCTCTAACTTCCTGAAACGAACAGTACATATGTTTGAAAACGCTTAAGCTATCTAAGTATATTCAGAAACATGAAAACCGTCAACCTCTCCCCTTAAGAACTACTCATTAATGCATAGGTATCGTCAATTAATATTCCAAAGTACCTAACTAATTCCATTAATTCAGATAATTACGTTGTGGACTAAATTGAATTTTAATTCTGTTCTAGTTTGTTGACCTATTCGATTCCTATTGTATTTGCTCATTACTTCATTAGTGTTAAATAAATAAACACCATTGTTGATTCAGTTGTGAGTACAATCGAATTTAGTAGTAACACACTGTTATTCCCATGTTGTTTTAATAAAAAGGGCGTCAGAAATAAAATAATAAGCAACTTACCCGTCGAATCTGCTCCAGACATTGACAAACCGCATAAAAATAGGACAACAAACTTGTAACGAATCAGTGGTTTCGGGTGTTTGAGCTGTCTCCTCAAGCTTGCCATTTTTTTGAGTAATGGTTCCAGTTACACGTCTACCTAAAAAAAAAAATAAAACCAGTGAGACAACTCTGTTTAACATATTGACTAATTACACTTATTTATTAATTAAGAACTGACCCAATAACTCTTGCATAATTATTGTTCTGCCAGCTCAAGAACAGAAGATGGCCACAAAAAATTGTCTAAACAATAAAAACAATTTTTTAGAGACACAGTAATTAAATGCTCATTAAATCCATTGGAAATAGTAAAGTTACTTATTAAATGCTTCTGTTATTTTTATTCTAGTAAATAAACGATTGACTTAAAAAGGGGCCAAAAACAAGTTTAAATAATAAAGAGACTGTTTAAATTATATGGTTGTTAAAGACTGATTACTACTTTGAGGCATTTAATTACTGCGTCCAATACTTTATAGCTGGAAAAACAATAAATTTTGAAGAAATTTATTCTCTTTATGACATGTATTTAGCATTTAATTGCTGCGTGTAATACTTTATAGCTAGTAAAATAGTAATTAATTCTTATTATGACATTTAATATTAGCCTTACTTAGCATTTAATTGGTGTGTCCAATGCTTTATAGCTAGCAAAACAATAATTATTGAAGTATTTAATTCCTATTATGACATTTAATTAGCATTAAATGGGTATTTAATTGCTGTGTCCAATACTTAACAGCTAGTAAAACAATAATTATTGATGTATTTAATTCCTATTATGACATTTAATTAGCATTAAATGAGCATTTAATTGCTGTGTCCAATACTTAATAGCTTGTAAAACAATAATTATTAAAGTAATTAATTCCCATTGACATTTAATTAGCATTAAATGAACATTTAATTGCTATATCCAATACTTTATAGCTAGTAAAACGATAATTATTGAAGTAATTAATTCCCATTATGACATTTAATGAGCATTAAACGAGCATTTAATTGCTATGTCCAATACTTTATAGCTAGTAAAACGATAATTATTGAAGTAATTAATTCCCATTATGACATTTAATTAGCATTAAAGGAACATTTAATTGCTATGTCCAATACTTTATAGCTAGTAAAACGATAATTATTGAAGTAATTAATTCCCATTCTGACATTTACTTAGCATTAAATGAACATTTAATTGCTATGTCCAATACTTTATAGCTAGTAAAACGATAATTATTGAAGTAATTAATTCCTATTACGACATTTAATGAGCATTAAACGAGCATTTACTTGCTATGTCCAATACTTTATAGCTAGTAAAACAATAATTATTGAAGTAATTAATTCCAATTATGACATTTAATTAGCATTAAATGATCATTTAATTGTTGTGTCTAATACTTCATAGTTAATAAAACAATAATTATTGAAGTAATTAATTCTGATTATGACATTTAATTAGCATTAAATGAGCATTTAATTAGTGTGTCCAATACTTAACAGCTAGTAAAACAATCATTTTTGAAGTAATTAATTCTCATTAAGACATTTAATTAGCATTTAATGGGAATTTAATTGCCCAAATGTCTGTTCTTAATCCGACTTAATAGACGTAGATATTTCTTTGTAACGATATCATAATGTCTGGCTCTGCCGCTCAAATTTCTTTCTTCATCTTCGTTATTATTTGTTCGTAGGAGATTCCGGTGTAAGATTACATTTGTGTCAATTAGTTCAAGTGACCAACTGCCCCAAATTCTTTCTTAAACACTAATTCCCTGTAGATGCATCTTCTTTAAAACAAGCACCAGTTTCCTAAATCTCAATCAGCTCCCAGTCTAGACGAGTTTTAAAATTTCATTTGTGCGACCTAGAATATCGGACTAATAGGAATTTTCGATCGGTAGATCACCCTGAAAGTTGTTGGTCCTTGCAATTAGTCCAGCGACGAATCGTCGCCGTAGCCGGGGAGAGAAACGGACGAGACTGACAAAGAATTTTATCGAGAGTCTGTCCGCCTCAACCTAAATAAGAATTTAATTTCGGGAGACAAATTTATCTAACTTTAATCTCGACTGAGACGTTTATAAAACGAGTAGAGAGTAGGTCCTTGATGATTTAATTTGAAGCCAGAAGCAACAAAAAGGATAGCTTACAGTGTGCGACTCACGTAGCTACCTACTACTCCTTCTCTGCTAAAATTAAACGCTTTCTTCATAATGCAATATCTAAAACATCACCCTCGACTCCACGAAATTAGGACATTACCTAAACTTTGTAAATATGAGTCTCAAGAACAGCTTAGATAAGCATTTCTTGTGGAAACAGCTGCCAAAGGATTCATAGCAGATGCTATAATTAAACGGTTAATTGTGGGAACAGTTACATGTTGATAAATAATTAAACCTGGAGTAAAGAGGTTTTTAGACCATCAATTGGCCATTTAGTATTACTTTTTGTTGTTGTTTCTAATCGTAATTTCTATACTTTCCAAAAAATCGATGTAATTGAATGCATCTCCTTAGATGTAGAAAATACAATTCAACAAAATTAAAATTACAAAGATAAATATTTTGTTCGCCATAAAACAGGATTCTACATCCTTAATTAAATGAATGTAATCATATCGGAAATTGCATGCTTTAATCTGCATTAGTGTTGCCCAAACGCAAGAACAAGACGAGACTTAGCCAGTCTTGGTCTTGGTCTTGCGCCAATACACCTGGTCTTGGTCTTGCGCTCCCAGTCTTGGTCTTGGTCTTGGTCTTGCAGCAAGAGTCTTGCAAGTCTTGCAATTACCTATTAGTCTATTACTATTTATTAAAGTTTACTTTAAATCCTAGAAAAACGTATTAGAATTGGAACATTGTGAGCTTGAATGAATATAGCCATAGTAAAGATCAAGCAGATTAATAAATAACTGAAGATTTGATAAGAAATTCGAAAAATCAACTGACCTATATGTCGTTTTCCATGGAAGTAACTGTTTCTTAATAAACATTTATGATCCTTGCTTTCTACCGCGCCGCCTCGCCACGTGCCGGCTCTATGATAAGGATGCCGCCGCAAATCAAACAATAATATAAAGCGTGTAAAAAAATTCGAAATTATTTTGCATGAGTATACCTACACCCTATGGCGGCAATCAAATAGTGTCAAATGTTATGATTTCGGCGTGGCGGCAACGATTGTTTTAGATTTCAAAAGAAGCCGCCGGCGCGTGTATCATAACCATGTACTTCCGAAAAGCGGCAAATTTCTTTGAGAAGTAAGTACAAAACCTTTGATGCCGCATTATCAAAGTGCCGATGGTTAAAACATAACTATGCATGCACTCAGTTTGATTTTAATAATTTTTTTATTCGCTATGTTTATGGTATTAGTCGTAATGCGCATAGGTCCAGTTTTTCATATTCTTTGATACAGTTTTTTGCGTCTCATAGAATTCCTAAGCGTACCTACCTATACACCGAACTGTTACACCTAACTACTCAGTGAAATAGCGCTAAGTCCTAGCTGCAAGACGCAAGAGTCTTGCAGGCTATGTCTTGTTCTTGCTCAAGTCTTGCACGGTCAGTCTTGGTCTTGGTCTTGCTAAAAATACGCGGTCTTGTTCTTGGTCTTGGTCTTGCAAAAACGCAAGAACAAGACCAAGACTGCAAGACCAAGACTGAATTTGGGCAACACTAATCTGCATATTCTACATAATTAAAACAGATCTTGTTATCCTTTACAGGACTATAATTTGAGTCACAGGAAGCACGACGTGTTAATTTGATTCTGGTTTAAAATAAATAGCTTTTGAAACTGGGAATTTTACAATCAAAGGTTTGAGATGACGCAATGAACCCGAACCCGAAAACAAAGAGACACAAATAGATAAAGGACGGCCATCAACGAATTGTTCCTTCTTTCACACAGTTCGATCAGCCGGGAAAGAAATTCGATTTAAGTTTTTATTGAAAAGACTTTACGACAGTGTAGTGAATTGTTGAAACGACAGAAAGCAAACAAAAAATACGAAATAGAATTGAACTACATACGTACATATTAACGTATTAACTCACTTCAAAGTAACTAAAACAAAAACGAAGAATAAAACCTGAAAATCTTTTATAATAGATCGCATATGTAACAAAATATCATGAGAATCCATTAGTGGAAACGTCTTCACAATTATTTAAGATACGAATGGCCACTGATATCATTGATTGAACGACATACCTTTTTTAATTTGAAGTACATCCTTACTTATTGTTAGTTGCTCTATATTATGTAGGTACAAATGTCATAATTTTCATAATACTTGCACCGAAAACACTGCACAATTAACTCCGTTTTATAACCTGACATTCATGGCAAATTTTAAGAAGAGCAAACGCGAACTAAATAAATTATCGATGAGTAATCACAAGCCGACTAAAGTTGATAGCGGCCCGAGGACATCGGACATTTCCGATTGCGGAGCTTCGAACCACTTCGGTCGTCCTTGAGAAGGAGAAAGTGTATCTGCGAGTTGTATTTGTACGTAAACAGCATATTTATTGTTCTCTGATATATATATATAAAGTATGCATAAAATAATTACGACAAAAATAAAATTCTGTCTCTCGCTGATAATTCACCAGGTCCTTACTTACGTGGAAGTTATTAATTTACTAAAACACATATATGTATAAACAAATAGGTATTTTGAAATAAAATTTTGATAAGCTCTGTAAATCAGCCTGAACATTACATTTGAACTTTGATGTGTCCTAAATAACGATTTTGTTAGTCGTTCGCGTATTATATAGTCCCATAAAGCAGATTTATTTGCCTGTAACAACCGTCCATGTGTATAGATGCTTTGAAAAACGTTGCTGTATTAACGGACTCATTATTTATTCAGTGCCAGACCATTAAAATCTTCGTTAATTTTAATTGCAATACTGTATTTTTAGCAGGGTTAAAAAGCGGATGTATTTTTCGGACATTAAACGTAGTACTTTGCGGGAATACGAGCGAACGAGCATCACAACATTTTTCAAAAGTATTCGTCACACAAAACTTCCAGTTTGCCTTGCCAATGCCAATGTCTCTTCTTTTCCAATTTATGTTTCAATATTTGCTCAGACGATATCATGTCTTCCATTCTTTCTGTATTCAGAGGAAGTTTGATTTATCGGATATGGAAAACGGCAATTTTTCTAGAAAGATCAGCGATCTCCTCAAGATTTGCGTTTTTGATTTATTATTCAAACAAACCAAAAAGGTGTCTCTTATTTATTGTCGTAAAAGGTCACAATCGGGTAGTCAAGCGTAATACTGTCTGGAACAACGGTGCACTTTTGTAGGAACTCAGAAAGCACTGCTACTTGTAAACGGTTCACGAAATCCGGCTCGAAGGACCACTTCTTGATTGACTTGAATTTTAATGAAAGCATAGCCAGTCATATACTGTCCCTACTCTTAAGTTGTATACAGTTCTCATGGTACATGTGAAGCAAAAATTGTCCATACAATCCACTGTCATGCGTAATACTGCCTGGAATAAATTTGCACTTTTGTAGGAACCCAGAAAGCACTGCTACTTGTAAACGGTTCACGAAATCCGGCTCGAAGGACCACTTCTTGATTGGCTTGAATTTTAAAGAAAGCATAGCCAATCATATACTGTCCCTAATCTTAAGTTGTATACAGGTCTCATGGTACATGTGTTGCAAAAATTGTCCGTACAATCCACTGTCATGCGTAAAACCGCCTGGAACAAAGGTGCACTTTTGTAGGAACTCAGAAAGCACTGCTGGCTCGCTCCCTGCAAGCGGTTCACGAAATCCGGCTCGAAGGACCAATATTTGATTGGCTTGAATTCTAAAGAAAACATAGCCGATCATATACTGTCCTTAATCGTAAGTTGTAGATAGGTCTCTTGGTACATTTACTGCAAAATTTGCCTGTACAATCCGCTGTTCTGTGGAACTGTCTATCGAGTAAGCCATTGGGAACCACTAGCAGCAATGACATTCTGAATTAAACTAGATGAAGCCCGACGATATTTCGTTTGATGAAGCAGAAAACGCTGGGCAAGACACGGTGGCGTTAGCTGACCCAAAAAGAAATCATGAAACTTCAAAGCATTCATATAATAAATTCATCGGAAATAGAAATAATTTATTACGAGAACAAAAGACGAGGAAATATTAATGTAAGATATCGTCGGTTCTTTAGGCGCACGTGCATAAAACGCAGTGACGTACACGTTCAAGCGGCAAGAGCGTTAGAGAAAAATTGTTCCGTTTTCTCTTTTCATGGCGCCTTCCGAACGTCATTAAAAATTTCTCTTTTTCCGCAACGGAAAGCAATAGTGATGAATTGATTCCGTCAGTTCGTTCGTTCCAAACAAATGGAACTTTTTCTTTCCTCTTGTAGGTGTGTGCGTTTCTATATGTATGTGTGTATGTATGTGTGTGAGTATACGTCTATCACTCAACTCTTAAGTCATTGAACACATTCTCTTAAATGTATAAGACTGAGTATATTTGATCCGCATCATACATTTATTTAGAAGCTGTATTAAGGTGGAAACTTTTTCCGATCGAAATTTGTGTTAAGAGCTATTCAATAATTGTCCAATTACACATTTACAATTAGAATTTTCTTTATCGTGTCAGCGGAAAATGATTTTTTCATTTTCTTTTTTAGGAGAAGCTATCATCCATTACGCTTCTTACTTGACGGTGAAGATTAACGTCGAGTGTTGCTTAAATCGTCGAGAATAACTGGAAGATCGTAGGAAATGATAAAGTATGAAACGTTGGTAATGAGAACATACGAGACCGAGAGAGACAGCACAGGCCATCGTACGCTTTCTTCCGCATCGGTATCCATAATTCATGATCCCGTTTTATGGCGCCACTTTGGCATATGCGGATACATAACACCTCGTTATGTGTCCATTTCGTTGTCTCGTTTAACACTTTTAAACACCTTTCACTATTACTGGCATTACTCAAAATTCTCCCTGTTTTACTTTCCATTCCCATATCCATATTGGGACCATAACTATGTTCCAAATTGCACGAAGTGTTTTATTTCTTGTCTCAAGAAATATTCCATCCGACAAAATTAAACAGAAATTGTAAGTAGCAGTAAAATATGCCAACCATTTTCTTATTTTGAAAAATCATTATTGTATTGCATTCCAACCAGGTGATGGGTGAGCTATTCCATGGAGCTACAGTATGCTAAGCTGTGATCTAACAATAAGACCATACCGGCTGGTTGCCTTTGGTAGATAATTTGGCATTCAATTTGATCGTTAAAGACTTCAAATCCAATAAAATAATTCGAAATGGTCTGTATTCTGTTGAAACTGCCAGACGCGGATTGCGATTTCGATCTTTTTGGACTTCATCAGCGCGTCGCAGACAGCTCCGACAGAACACAGACCAACTTTTACCTGCTGTCTTAACAGCGCGTTTTATAAAATACTACAAATGGCGCGGTAAACGCCATCTGTAGTACGATGCTACATTTTAGGATCACGTATGCTCCAACAAGGTCCATTTAAATATATGGATATCTACTTGCTGAAACGAATCCCAGCGTAGCTAACATCCTAACCGCGCCTATCACGTTGAGGGGCATTCGTTTCAGCAAGTAGATATCCATATATTTAAATGGACCTTCTTGGAGTATACGTAATCCTAAAATGTAGCATCGTACTACAGATGGCGTTTACCGCGCCATTTGTAGTATTTTATAGACTTCAAATCCATTCAAAAGGTATTATTATATATAATATTGTGAAACCGATTCCTCCTAGTTCAGCAAAAGCTTTTCTACAATACTTTTTTTAGTTCAATTTCGGTTGCAGAATTGTGGAGGTTGTCGCCATCAAAGGAAGTAAAGGAACCAATATATTGCACGTCTACAGTCGATTTATCGACACTTTCGTCGGCTTTGTTATTTAAATGAAATGGAAACTCCTCCAAAGCCCGAAATCTACGTGAATCAGTAGGTACCTATATTGCAGCTTACACCAAAATGCATCAACGGACAGGGCGCACAAACTACGTACCTTTGGATAGAAAGGATTTAAAGCCCGGGACTTTGGTCCGTTTGTGGACTATTTATCGTCCAATAACTTCGGAGAATAAGCTCTCCGAGACCATAGCCGGAAATTAGATTTTCTGTCTTGGAAAATCGTTGGCCGCTGTTTATCATGCAGGAAATTGCGCACGGTAGGAGACAAGTTTCATTCCACGTCACAAAATCAACAAAGGAATAAAGCAATTGAGACAATCTTTTGAAAATTGACGCGATGATAAATGCCAACAATACATCCTTACTAGTTCCGCTAATTTTATTTGAAAACTTTCCCGAATTCTTATTTAACTCCCATCTCCTTCATCTTTTTCGAGAAATTCCCTTGAAATTTTACTCAGAACAAGCAAAGGGAAACTTAAAGAAAGATCGATTGATTGCAGACAGTAGAAAATTCGACAAACGCAATCAAAAGCCTAATACTTGTACGATATATTTCAAAGATGGTGTCTCACAAGGTAGTAGACGTGGCCCTGTATTGTTCATTATAGTTTCGCTTTTGTTTACGCTCGTCAGCATGTAATTTTAAACTGAAATGAAAATTTATACGTATCTATGAAACCTCGTCTGGTTTATTGAGAGGGTAACATTTGAAATGGTCGCAAACCGGAAGTTGGAAGCTGTGCCGTGACGTACTATTATTGAAAAATATTGCGACGGAAATAGGTCTCCAGCACCACTTAATTAAAGCAAGGCAAAATGCAGCTGCTCTACTGTCGAAGCCCGCTACAGATTTCCATGCGGAGAGGATAAATTGGAAAAAGAGAAATAAATCAAAGAAAAACAAATGACGCTTCAGTTTTAATACATCTTTTCATAACCGAACTTTAAAAATCTCCTTAGTGGAAACTGTTTCGATGGTTTATTGTTGTGCCTGAAGTCATTAGTTCACAAAGTGGTATTCCTACACCTTTTAATAATTTCAAAGTCTACCTAAAGATTATGATATTTCGAAAGTTTCGGCCAAATTATCCGTTGTTTCGACAATTTTCTAGAGTAGTATACAAGCACTAGAATATCAAATTAAAATTAAAAGTACCTACTGAAATACCTCCAAGATAAAATCGATAATTGAAATGAAGATAAACCATTTTAAAAAGACAGAGAATTTAATTCCGTTTTACAATTTGCGAATAAGTTTCTGATGTAGCCCATTAATCTGTTCCAAGTGGAAACTGCCACTCGGTTGCAATTTGCCATTTGGATCGATTTCCATTTATTGGAAATCTCAGTAAGAGTACAGTTCTTATTAAGTTTTTTTACCGCTTCTATCCTTGTTATTTCTAGGAGCCAATTTGTTTGTAGAGCAAAAACCGCGGGCAGGACAATTTGTCGCCGGGCGCGATTGCGATTAGAAATCTGTGAAATTCGCGACAATACAAATCCCAAAAACAAAATACAACACTACAAAATTGAACGCCACAAAAAAACAAATCTAAGCTGTCAATAAACAGCGATTGCAATGCATGTCAACTTCAAAATCGTTTAGTTCGGGATTTAGGAAAAGTTTGTATTTGTGAAATGAACGGAAAGGTTTTAAAAAAAGTTTTATCTGTTCATTCTCCGAGGCGCATGACATGGGAGAGAGAAACTGGAAGTAACGCTTCAAGAAGAAACACTTTTTAAACCAGAATGAATCAATAGAACGCCAGGGCTCACTAACTTTGTTCCTCAACACATTCAAACGAACGAAACTCTGAACGCTGAAAATTGGTAAACATGTAGGCTCCAAACGAGCAAAAGCATTTGTTTACCTCCCCTAAAATCAACTTGTAAACATTAAGGTAATATTTTACGAAATTAGTTTCCCAAGAAAATCGTAACGAGATCAACCAGAGGCGCTCAAAAACTTTATGTGCTTTCAACTGTTGAAATAAATCAAGTTAGCAGGTACCAACAGTAAATTAACATTTAAAAGTTTTATTTGCCTTTAGACCTGTTGTGATGGTCTGTCAAATTCCACTTATTGACTTAAATTTTATCTTTAACAAAAAACAATTGTCAGGGGGTAATTTAGGAACAACTCTTGATGGAAAATATCAAGTACTTCTAGGTACAAACTTGAATCACTCAAGTTGAGTGCAACTTTTACATGGTTTTTTCGATTAAATATTTTGTTCTCTTCAGGGGCAAACCTCATAGTCAATAAGTCATACACAGCTCTTGAGAGAGGGAATCTCCCCTATTTCCCTCCTCTTGGATTTACCACTGTAATTGTAAAGTGTCTACATTAATCAATATTTGAAATAGAAAGGATTTTTAAATCCAGTGATATCTTTTCATCATTGACGAACATTGGGTAGAGTTACCTCACTATTCTTCTCAGTTATTGCACGCAGCACGATCAGATCTTCCAAAAACATCTACCACATGACGTAATTAGCACAATTATCACGTGATCAAGTTGGCCCATTACCCTAACACGGGGTCGTTAAGGGTGTAAAGTATGCGAATAACAGGGGAAATCTAGCGCATACAGATTACTCCATTGTAAACCGATGTATGTACTTGTGATATTTTATAAATGTAGGTACGAGTAGAGAAGAGAAAATACGTATGTAAGGATAAAGAATAGTCTGCAGTTAGTAATAGATAAGCGAGGGGTGTTACAACCACCGCCATAAATATCCGGATGAAAACGTTTCATTAGTGTAAGTAAACAATTACTCCCAGCGTCTACCTTTTGACAAAATCCCTGCACGCTGGGGTATCCTTATAACTTGTACAGTAAAAGGGGATGTAGGAAAGTGCAGCCAGCACCTGCTGGGGCTTAAAGAAGAACCAAATTATTGTATTGTCACTATGTATGTTAGCTTGCCGAACCCGGACTCGTACTAACTCTCCCGACCTCGCGGCAGCTATTTATACGGGCCGGCCATGTTCTAGAATGATTCAGAATGTGACGTCTAGAAAATCTAGTCTTCTTTACCACTACGTATGCTGGGTTGCCTGCCCTTTTATAAAAGTACGTTCTACTGATGAATTAAACATTCACGGAATAGAATTACATATTTCCACAAGAAAATGTCATAATTAGTTGAAGCATTCCTGATTTAATCTGTCGCGTCATTGCACCTCCTTCTAATACCACCACAGTGCTATTTCTCTGCTCTCACATGCATCCGATGTAATGATGCATTTCAGAAAGCGGTGATATAGACGCCGTCGTTCCATTTCAACTTAAATCTCTCCTAATGATGACAAAACGAAAAGATGCCATCCAATTCACCCACGACGTCGCTTCGCGACGCGTCCCTTTCTTGTCTCACATAGCGGTTGGCAATTAAGCCAACTCATCTTTTGCATATCTGGATGACGGGCGACAAGAGCTGACAGGAGAGCTTAAACCGTTGCCGCCCTTATCTCCCAATAATACTTAATTCCACAGAGCACAGGGGCGTGATTTTCGTTCAGAAGCAATCGCTTCAAACCAAACTCGATGAACAACATTGCCGCATCACTTGCAATCATTCAACGACTCCCCAAAATTAATTTAAATTGAGAATATATCTACGAATTGCCGACTTTGTTCTTATTACTTCCCACCAGTACGCACTACATAGGTAGTTTCAATAAACCAAAGCATTAGACGAAACTTCTCGAAACAATGAACTTACTTGACGCTTTTGAAACATATACGGACGCTACGAAGAGGAATACAAAGTCCAGAAAACATTATTTGAAATGCAATAACAACGTTTTGTAGATGCCGCATCTGTTTCAACGACAACACGTTCGCGTGGAACAGAAGGAACAAAATATATTACGTACTGCATGTAAGTTTTATGTCATCAACTGTCGTAATTCCGTGCGACGGCAACGCAAACTGAAAATGTAATTACGCCGTAAAGTAGTTGCCACGTTACAGTCGCACAGAAAGCGATGCGACAAACGAACGGGGAAGTCCCTAGAAACGGAACGGTGCATTTGTTTAGACGCACGCCTGCACCAGCCAGCCAGCTAGCGAACTCTGGCAATGTTTAAAGTTGCACAGACCGAAACTACCGCAAACAAAGATTTAATTTAAAACCGCTGCAATTTATATAAAATTGACACCTCGGCAATTTAATTGTTAATCTACCGGATGCAATTCTATCTGCGACCATAATATACGCCGCATACACAACAGTGATATTGACTTTTTCGATTAAATAAAAAGTAATAGTGAGTGTATCGTTATTCACAACAAATTAGTGATATTGATCACTGATCACAATATTTCACTCCGAAATCAACATGTATGATGATAATTACAGTAAGCGTTTCAAATGGGGTTCAAGAATATTCGACAAAGTCCATAAGGATATCGACTTATCGATTCAGTTTTAAAGAATCATTCTGTTCGAAGATTAAGATTAACAAAAAGTCAGAACCCAAACTGACAAAAAACTTCAAAGAAATTTTTACAATCAAAGAATGTGATGATTAGCTCTCATTTTTATTCCTCTAAAATGAGAAGAGGATTCTAGGTGTCATTTGACCATCCAATCAAAGTATCCACTTCTATAGAAGTCAATAGAATGGAAATGTATAGCAAAATTGTCGAAACGTCCATAGAACGCTGAAAATTGCTGATGAGATTTGAAGATGGTCGTTTATTGGGGGACTAAAAAATTGCAAGGGCAATACGTATCGAATCTATTCAAAGACGAAATGTCGATTGGGCATTATTGAAATGAGATTGAAATTCTTAACGACCATCCGTAA
Source organism: Agrilus planipennis (assembly GCF_000699045.2). Classification (NCBI taxonomy): domain Eukaryota; kingdom Metazoa; phylum Arthropoda; class Insecta; order Coleoptera; family Buprestidae; genus Agrilus; species Agrilus planipennis. The sequence goes on along the minus strand of NW_020438987.1, from coordinate 399,034 downwards.
GCCAATTTCAGGACCGCCGACTGCTACTAGCAGGCTAGCCTTCAAAGTTTTTTAAAATGTCTCCTATTGGATATATTCAACAGATGGCAGACTAATCAAATCCACCTCATCAGCGCTCTTTCTCTCTCTGCGACCCGTAGGTATGAGGGAGGGTGATGTCCACTAAAAAACTCGATTTTTGGCCAAAGATGACAGACCTAGGGAAATTTCTCTAGATCTAGGGCCATCTTAGGGAAAATAGGCACTCATCGCAACTCAAAACTCAAGAATCTTGAAATTTGAGGTCAAGGAACGTATCATACCTCTCATGATCAAACGAAAGCAATAAAATTACTGTAAGGTGGTCCATTATTTTTTTTATACACGGCAACCATTAATCTCAAAGCTTTTGTTTTCGGAACTATTCAATAAGAAGAGAATTTGTTTCAATTTATTAGCTCTATCCATATTTCTGGTTGAATACTTGTACCTTATATTCTCCTAACCTTCACAAACACGCAAAAAATATAAGAACTGAAGAGGAACACATACATGTATGTAAATTCTAAATACAAGTTCCTTTGAAAATTGCGTTTGATTGTATCAACCTTATTGAACTTTTGATTCTGTTTGAAGTTGAAGTATGAAAATGCGAACGGTTATTGGTAGAACGTTGAATATATTTACGAGTTATCAGATTATATATATATTTTTTTAATCATGTTTACATTCCAATTTTCGTTAAGTTAATAAAAGTGGAACAAGTCAACCGTACAATTGCCACGAAAGAAAGCGTAATATGAAAAAAGGAAAAGGAACTACCTAATCGTGGAATTTTCGAAAAATAAAATTTATTTCGTAGAGGGACTCTCGAGGAAGTTGTACCAACATCGTTCGAAAATAAAGACATAAAAGCATGTTGTCCTCGACGACTTGCAATCTAGCAGAAAATTGCAAAATGGCGCCTTTCCTTATTTTAAGAGTAACGTAAACACATGTCGAGTAAATGTAGCTTTCAAGACGACGGCACACATGTATGCTGTGTTTGTAATATTTAACTGATGGCAGCTTTAGTAGTTCCACCCCCTCCCTGCTGCCTAATGCTTCATCCATTACGATCGATATATTTTGCTTGAGGGAGGCAAAAACAAAAGCTCAATTTTCCCAGCTGTGCTACGATCGGCACTTCCAGAATGACATCATTCTATTCTCCATCAAAATATGAAACATCAAAATGATCTTTGCAAACCAATCCAAAAAATACTGAGAGCAAGCCATTGAGTTTCCTTTACTATACGATAATGACGTTTTTCCAATCATCATTATAAGATCGTCAGTCCTAAAACTGGCTGCATACGCAGGTAAGAGCGGAATTTCCTATCCTCAGGTAATCCTCGCATTTCCCTAAGACTGGAGCATCCCGCATCCTTCACTGTTTGTGAACAGTAATCTAATCTAAGTCTACCTCTACCCCTCTTAATTCCTGCTTTTGCTTCCAATGTATCTCTACTACCTAAATATGGTAGGAAGAGTTCGTCATCTCTTCTTCTCATGGGTCAACTTCTTCTTCTGGTGGAACATCGTGTCATTCTACTCCAAGATGTTACTAACCATGAACTTTTTGTTAAAACTCTAATGCTCTTTATGTCCTCGATTTGGTTAAAGCATCAATTGATCCAATCTCGTATAATTTACGCCAAAGACAAGACAATAAACAAAGAAGCTTTTCCGGGTTAACGTTAGTTGCACTAGCCGGTCCGAATTAAGCTATTCGAGTTCACCATTGGACAGAACAAGCGAGATTAATCGAATAGTCGAGTTACTAAATCTCCGACCTCATCGTACACAGACATGCACACACCCACACAGACACACACTGTATTGGATATTAAAAGCTGGAGGAAGTTAAAACATGAGGCAAATGATGTGGAAATATCTCCTTCCAACCGACAACTTCTTTCCGTGAAACAGCAAATCTTTTGAAACTAAATGTACGTACTAGAAGAGAAGATTATCAGTCACGGTACAGACTGGACAAAAAGATATAAACTCCACAAAATTAATGATAACAAACGGGACGTTTTTGGGACCTTAATTTACCTTAAAAAAATAAGGCTAGTAATCAAACGAGCGATTCGAGCACCAAACTTTAGATTGCTTAAACTATTCATGAACTGAAAACTACGTTTCATAATGCCCTGATTCTAATATAAAGTTACTTTTAAAATCGTACCATTATTAAAAGTTTTCTTAATGTTACCCTATTCAAGTTATACCTAATGGATATTTCTAATAGATGTTTGTTCATTTGTATTCCAAGAAATTAGTTGAAATTATGCATGAAATACTCTGGAACCTTTAGCAGAAATTAATATTTAAAATTTCTCTCCGTTCAGTTTCAATTTTCTTCAGGCACTTTAAAATTAGTTGTGACTAAAATAAAGCATTTTTTCTTACTTCTCTTAAAATTCATTTACGCTTTCGCAACAAGTAGTTAAATTATTTTTCATTGAAATGTTTAACTTGATTTAAATTCTTATAAAGAGTCGTTAAATTATATTTTGGGTTTTGGGTTTCAACGCTTGTATAACAGAAATTATTACTTTGTCAAGTACAACAATTTGAATTTTTNAGACGATGGCATACTTTAGAAATTCAATAAAAGATTATTAAAAGTGTTCATGCATTAGGAGCAAGTCTCTTTATGACCTTATGATGATGACGAAGATGTGTAAATCTAACATTTATTGTAACCTTTATACTTTGTACAACTGATTGTGAGATTCCAATATGGGTCCGGGTTAAACAAAATGAAAAAAAGTTTTTAATTCATCAATCAAACACATTTCAATAGCTACCGTGTAGTTAAAGAATGATCAAGATGCCCTACGTTATATTTTTTTATTTCACCTTCTGTCCTCTAAGTAATTTAAGAGCAATATAAGGGACTTTCACCCTAGTCCTTGTTCTAGTGAGGTGCCCACCTGTGTTCAAAATCACACTTAGGTACACGCAGTGCCGGCTTTTGGGGTGGGGGCGACCGGGGCAGCTGCCTGGATACATGATTCTAATAGCCAAATTTCGATACAACAATAAGGTCGTGTTTTTGTTGAATTATTGACGTTGCATCACTCAAAATACAAATAAAACCGGTAAAGCGAATGTAGTGGGACTCTCCCAACCTGCTATGACAACTATCATGAAGCCCTTTTGTGAATTTCGACCAATTATTAGGTTTCATCCAGATACGTCCATCAATAACAATGATCTTCAAAGTAAAGCTCGTGTTACAACAATCAGAATAGAATTTAACAGAAATGTATGGAAATAGAAATTTGTTTGTCACAATTTCCCTTTAAGGACTAAAGAAATCATCCATGGAAGGAGTGGAAAAGAAACCTATACTTAACCATACAATTGTAAAGCACTGATCACTAGTTTTTTGTTAATCGTGTTATAATACCTAAAATAATAGGTCTCCAGCACCACTTAATTAAAGCAAGGCAAAATGCAGCTGCTCTACTGTCGAAGCCCGCTACAGATTTCCATGCGGAGAGGATAAATTNGTCACAATTTCCCTTTAAGGACTAAAGAAATCATCCATGGAAGGAGTGGAAAAGAAACCTATACTTAACCATACAATTGTAAAGCACTGATCACTAGTTTTTTGTTAATCGTGTTATAATACCTAAAATAAGATCGATTTTGAAGGATTTAATTTCAATGTTTTAATAATGATGCGAGAAAAATTCAAATGAGACAGACAGCTCATTTTTGCTCACTGATTACTCGTTTTTATAACATAAAGACTCAATTGTAATTTTTTATCTTTAAACAGCATGCTCGTTTAGAATGAGATTAGCAATCGATTTCGAAATAATTCATGAACTATACAAAGGCTATTTGCGTCAATTTCTCTTTATTTAAGGACGAAACAAATGGTCCCAAAAGAAAAATAACCGTCTACAATACAGTCGTACCTATTTGGAGTCCTTTTCGCCGTTAGCCAAAATTACTTTTGTCCTTTTTCGTATTTAGTAGTTATCAATCACTTTCCTGAGAGCATCTAATCAGGAGTTGCATTATTAAAAACTACAGAAAGGGCTTTCCTCCTTTTTTCGTTCCGATTACTTCGAAGAATTGAAGAGACCTCTCAGGAGTATCAGGAGCCCTGAGTGCTGCTTAGCAGATAGATGTTTTTTCTCAGTTGTCTGCCTCACGCCCCCAGTCTTTGTTTTCTTTTCGCGCCCGAAAGTGGCAATTTCAATTTATTTCGTTTCCAACCCTCTTCTGTTATCGTTCAGGATTACGGCTAAAGTTCCTTCATCAACGGTTCTCTTTTTTCGACGGCTCGACGCTGAATCGTCGGCGCTGGTGCTGCGGCATCAACACGACCGTATCTTGTTTTATTTTGAACACGAACACTAATTGACAAGGACGCAACAGACTCGAGGAGACTGTGCGTCTGCAATGAGTGATTTAGCGTGGAAGGCGCGCGTGGGAAAACAAATGAAAATAAATGGTAACGGGCGCAGCCTCCTGCCACGTTCAAAAATTAAATCCGCAGCTCCCTAGATCACCAGCAATCTCCCCGTCGACTAATTTTCTAAGCGAAGACGTAAATCCGTGCTAAACAGCGAACAATGTTCAGCAATTCCAGAACAAAGCAGTGCAATGTCTTAGATTAAACTTTCGAAAATTTCATTAGACTTTATTCAATGGTATTACCGACTGGAAATCGCAGAAAACTGTGAGATTCGTGATAGTGCAATATTTTGGAACTAACTGACTTTCGGACTTTGGTCTTCTGAATTTTCTATGCTGTAATGTCCACTTCCTACTGCCCACTTCTACTACCCATCAGGGAGCAAGTAATTGGTAACCATTTAATTTACCTAATACTTTGTAATTATGCTACTCGAAACTTGTCCAAACTTAACCAATGCACAGGTAGGAACATCTTCATTCTTAATTAATTAAACGTTTACCGTTACCATCTTGCTCGAAACTTTTACGAATTAATAATTGAATGTTTCAGAGTTAAACAGGGAGAGAGAGAAAGAGCTTCGAGCAGAACCCATTACCTAACGAAGACTCATTAAGGAAACGGTATTACATCATCTTAGAAGTTCATACTTCTTCAGGATTATTCAGGTCGAACTTATCCTGTCTATATCTCCATCTCTTATTCTGTTGGGCTTTCCGTCTTTCTTTACGAGCGGATGACCGAAAAACCTCAGTTAACGCAAAGTTCCTTCAATAGGACTCCTCATCTACGTTTACGTCTTGTTCTACCACCAGTTATTAATCTTTCGTGCATTTAATTTTAATGTGATGTGATCCTTGATTAATCGTCAATCATGCTACGTCTTTTATATGAACAACTTTAGACTAGACGATAGCATTATGTAGAAATTCAATAAAAGATTATTAAAAGTGTTCATTCACTAGGAGCAAGGCTCTTTATGACCTTATGATGATGACGAAGATGTGTAAATCTAACATTTACTGTAACATTTATACTTTATAAAACTGATTGTGAGATTTCAATATGGGTCCGAGTTAAACAATTCTGTTAGGCTTTCCATCTTTCTTTAAGAGCGGATGACCGAAAAACCTCAGTTAACGGAAAGTTCCTTCAATAGGACTCCTCATCTACGTTTACGTCTTGTTCTACCACCAGTTATTAATCTTTCGTGCGTTTAATTTGAATGTAATGTGATCCTTGATTAATCGTCAATCATGCTACGTCTTTTATATGCACAATTTTAGACTAGACGATGGCATAATTTAGAAATTCAATAAAAGATTATTAAAAGTGTTCATGCATTAGGAGCAAGTCTCTTTATGACCTTATGATGATGACGAAGATGTGTAAATCTAACATTTATTGTAACCTTTATACTTTGTACAACTGATTGTGAGATTCCAATATGGGTCCGGGTTAAACAAAACCTAAAAAATCCATAATCCATGTACATTATACGAGGCATCATTAATTACATCGACCTTTGTCCCAAAAAAAAAAAGCCGGTAATCACAACCGTCCATTTGTCATGACGGTCGACAATGAGCGAACGGCGTCGCGACGGCCGTCATCACTAAACTCGCGCCCAGCACCTATTCATTACAACCCCCGGTGAGCACGTCGTGTAGCGTTTCCAACCCTTAGTACATCCGCGTATGCATGTGTAACGGGGGCTTTCTTTTGAGCCTGCGGGCGGAAATTTATACCCTTAAAAATAATGGCTCGAAAGGGCCGGTCGCGTGTTTTAACTCGCATTAAATCTTTTTTACCGACTACAAAAGAGAGACGCACGACCCCAATTTTTGGATCACGCATAAGGAAGGCGGCTTTGTTTGTTAGGTTAACTAGCTGACCGCGTACAGCTCACCAGGTCACGAAAGAAAGCTAAAAATTTCCTTCTGATATTCTTTTACATCCTTCGCGGCTTTTCATCATTCTCATACCAATCGAAAAATCATATTAGTTGCTCGACAACTCCTCGTTCTAGAAACAGATTACATATAGCATTAAAATCACAACAATTAGGGGCTTTTTGAACGAACTATTGAATTTTATCACTACGTCCTCATCCTCATTTGAATTAGAAAGACCTAGACAACTGAATATCAAATTGAAAATGTTCTCTATATTGATGCTACCCTATTAGGGACAATTACGGGGTGTTACATCGTGAAGAGGGTGCGTGTGGTCGGATTTCACCTTTCCCATTTCCGGTTATTGTTTTCCGGTGATAAATGTCCTCATATAATGGACTATTCACCTCCAGAGATCAACAGATCTTTATTATATCTTTGCCGGACCTTTGGAATTCCACACGCCCCATTCCACGCATAACTCTCATTCGTAGGTACTATCGAAGTGAAAGAACGGAACTGAAATTAAAATATACGATGACGTATCAGCGTGCACGCTGGCAAATCCATCACGTTCGAGCGCAAAAATATATTATCGAAGTTTCGTGTGGAACATCTACAAAAAACGAAACCTTTGCAGATATCCGCCTGTACTCGAATAATCGCCGACCATTAGCAAAGGGATTTATGTTTTAGGGCGATACAATGGAGCTCGCGAACAAGTTAAACACCGGAAATGTAGACGATTTTCACCGGCGGGTATTTAAAATGCTTAATGTTGAAGCCATAAAGAGTATCTAATGTTCTAAAGCTAAAAATTGGACGACATTTTTTCTCAAAGGTCGTTTGACATAGATAAAAGGATATTTTTTTTTTGTAGATCTCATACAAATTCCAAACAGATCTGCATGAAATTGCAGCAGAAAAACCTAGGGAATTATGATTGGGACCGTTTGAAATGTAAAAACAACTTCAATCTCCGGAAAGTCATTTTAAAGTGTGCTTTAGCTTGTTCATTCCGGAAATGGGGTTTCTCATTCATTCGGTTTTTCTTTGTTGTTTCTTTTTTTTTGGATCGGATCCGCGAACAAACTTTTGAGGAAAGTACAAAAGTAGCTGTCGTGTCTAAAGGATGTATCCGTCTGGCAGTATGAAACTTTTGTATTAAAGAAATGGAACTCTACCAAGAACTGTTGAACTTGTGAGTAGTTAGACGTCGCGATCGGTCAGAGGTCGTTTCTTACTATAAAAACTAGTGTGACAGTATTTCTAAGAAGAACTCTAAACAATTGCACACCAAGTGAATAAGCCAAGTGAATGTTAAAAGAATTTGGGGAATTTTCAACGTTTTGAGATGGTCAGATCAAGAAAACCGATAACTTGTGACATATTAAATCTAAATTTTATATTAAATAATGAACATCAAGTTTATTAATGAAAATCATTAGATATGGATCGCGTTTTTGACATTTCAATGATGTACGTACATGCAACCAACTCTACACTCGGATGGACACATTTAGATCTGCCCACTAGTTTGCAATTGTTTAGTTACAATTCGACTACATCAAAATTGAATATATTATCACAATAAAAAGACATTGAAACTATAAATTCAATTATCACCCATCTATCTGGGTAGAAGCATTTATTCCCATCGGGCTAATGGGCACATTAATGGATTTTGGTTTATTAATTAATAGTAATTATACTGGTAAAGGCTAATGGTTTAAAAGCAGAACTGCAAATCCGCTTCTATACTGAAGTATAATTATACGGTTATAATATTAATACCCCTTTATTATATCGAACATGACGCTTTTGAAACCGTTTCAAAACCCATTAGATACGTATAATCCTGAACTACAGTTTGTTAATGCTGGCTTTCATCCGATAATTTCATTCAATACCTTCAGATCCTATGAATTCAAAGTAAAATAAACAGCATACGAAATGCTTTCAGAAACTTATAATAGTCAATAATAAATAATTCATTTAATTTTTATTCACTATAAACTACCTCAAACACATGAGGAAAATATTGGATAAAAATCAAATTAATTTTCACATTAATATTAAATATTAACCACTATTACAAGTCTCTTGAAGTATTTCGTATGATGTTAATATATAGTCATTAGTTTGACGAATTTCTGACCTCAAAAGCACGTTTAGTCGTTATTGCTACTGTCGCCTCTCGTAGCTTAGCGGTTAGGGCACTGGTGCGTAAAACCAAAGGTACGGGGTTCGATTCCCGGCGAGAATGTGAGAGCAGCAACAATTTTTCTTCATAAATTTCTAACAATTTATGGTACATAATAATTAACTTGAACAAATCCTACTATAATATACAGGGTGTATGTCCCTCTCAGCTATAACTTACTTTTGATAAAATTACATATCCCTTTTGTGTAGTAATTTTCTATAATCCAGTACGTTGTAATTTATCATGTTTAACAACCATCATTTTGTGTTAAAATTAATCTCATAATCGTTCGCAACTTTGCGTGCGACCCGAATTATGTACCCTATTCACAAACACGATTAAGGTTGAATGATTTATTTCTGTAAATAATAAATGATAACGATTGTTGCAAACATTACCTGCAAGCATGCAACGTTTAAACTTTACACACGGTGTAGTTTAGCTTGTATTATTTAATTTTAGTCAATTTCAACTTCATTAATGACAAATAATGAACCACATCCTCGATATGCGTACATATACATATGTCACGTTGATGAAAATCGTAACAGTAGACAATTAATTAAAGTATAATGAAACTTACTGAAATATTTTCGTTATTAGGAGCTTCTATCCTACATTTTCCCAAAAACCATCCGCATTTAGTAGTCCATGGAATGAATAGTGTCCCACTTCACCAAAAAATATCACTTTTATTATTAATAATTGTTCACAGTATTGAGAAAAAAAGTTTCAAAATTATCCTTTCAATCGTGGATGGGAGACAAGCAGGAAGATTTATTAGCCGGAAACGTCGATCAAATCGCCTGTTTTTTATCTTCTTATTTTTTTTTTTATATATTGCGGGCTTACCGAATGACGTGTGGATTACAGAGCGTCATTTTCCGGTGAGAATGAATGTAACTACGCGATGACGTCAGCGGTGGAAAAGCGAGGTACGCGAACTTGGACCGCGAGGACGAAAAACGCGACTGTGCGCTATCGGCTGCACCCGGGACAATCCCCACTCCTATCGCGATCTGCGACCAACACGCAGGGCAAGGACGAAAATGAGGGAAAAGATGGATCATCAGGATGTATGTATAATATAATGTTAACAAACTTAGCCGGGAATTATGTTTCGTTGCCGACGAAAATGCAGTTAGAACGTTAGGACTCATCACAAACCAAATTACTCAGATAAGATCCTTCAAAGGGTTGCCTTTTCGTTCCTTATCGTTCGTAAGGATCGCGAATGAAAAATAGTATGCTTCTTGCTACAGATGTTGAGATCTGCGTTTCTTGCTTTTTTATTTAATTAATGCCAGTTCCTTTTTAACAAGAGGATAAAAAAGGACAATCCATGTTTTTTAATACACTTCTCGTTAATGTAGAATAATAATTATGCATGTTAAATATCCAAGATGAANTTTCTTGGTCAGGCCGGAAACTTATCAATCCACCCTCGTATATTCAATTAATTTTATGAATTACATATCACACTGTTTTTTGATCGATTTTGATATCAGCTATGATTAAATTCGACTTTGTAATCGTCTATTAATTCTATTACTCTTTGCAAATAGTGGTATTAAGGATTTATGGTGACAATTATTAAAGTATAACAGTACAATTATTAAGAGGAAAGAAGTCTTTCTTCAGGGTTTTCCCCGAAACAAAAAAATACCCAGTTTCCTGCAGACGCAAACGCGAAGGTGTCAATATTTAATTTTCCGAGAGACTTACCTGTATTTTAGATTTCTGTCCGCGTCGAGCAGAAAAATTAACTCCCAGCGCTGGGAACATGGTAATGACATCGTTTACTGTAAAGTCAATATTTGGATGAGGGATTTTTCTTCGGTCGTAAAACGATACCAACCAACGAACTAAAAGACGAAAGACGCTCTCGTTAAAGACCTTTGCTGAAGAAGTTTTAGAAATAATCTTGATCAATACTCTCGATAGCCTCCGATTCCATGTCGAATATATTAACTTTATATGCTAATTAAATTTCTGAAGGAATGTAATAAATATCGACCGCAAAGAAGTCGTTAGGTAAAGCCGAAATCTGCCCGACTCCGGTTTTAAAGTATTATACAAAAAATGGTATAAAATGAAACTATATGCAGAACGAGAAAAAAAACTTTTAACTTAAAACTTTTGGGTGTTTCATTCCCACCAGCCACTAATGCTGGTGGGCGGGCAGTCCTTCCGGACTACGCCGGAAGGTAGGGCGGAAGGCCCTCTTCACCCTGCTTTCAGGAATCGTGGGAATGGGTGGGTGGTGGTTCGGGTGAGAAAGATGAGACGGACGAAATGAAGACAGAAGAGAATGAAAGATTATCTGTGGAATGTTACTGCCCCAGCATTTGCCTAAGTGATCCAAGGAAACCACACCAAACTTGGACCAAGGCAGACGGACCCGGAATCGAACCGGCGTCCTCCCGAATGCTAACCAATGGTCTAAACCTCTAGGCCATGCCGCTCGATGAACGAGAAAATGAAATGTAACATTAAGAATTACTATATCACAGAAAATACTACAAATGGCGCTGTAAATGCCATCTGTAGTACCATGCTACATTTTAGGATTACGTATGCTCCAACAAGGTCCATTTAAATATATGGATATCTACTTGCTGAAACGAATCCCGGCGTAGCTAACCTCAATGTGATAGGCACGTTACCATAATCGAATAAAATAATTCGAAGTGGTCTGTATTCTGTAGAAAATGCCAGACGCGGATCGCGATTTCGATTTTTTTGGATCTCATCAGGGCGTCGCAGACAGCTCCGACAGAACACAGACCAACTGTTACCTTCTGTCTTAACAGCACGTTTTAGAAAATACTACAAATGGCGCGGTAAACGCCATCTGCAGTACGATGCTACATCGGTCGGAGCTGTCTGCGACGCGCTGATGAGATCCAAAAAAATCGAAATCGCGATCCGCGTCTGGCAGTTTCGACAGAATACAAGACCACTTCGAATTATTTTATTCTACTACATCACAATTTGGAATCCTAAAGGAAATTAAACAATTTATATTGGTCATCATCGTAAGGTCGTCAGTCCTAAGACTGGTTGGACACGCACCTCCACTCTTTCGTATCCTAAGTTAATCTTCAAATTTCCCTAAAACTAAAACACCCTACAACCTTAACTATTTGTGAACAGTCTAGGTCTACTTCCATTTCTCTTAACTGCTGTTTCTGTTTCTAATGTCTCTAACTACCCCTTCATGTCTGAGAAGATGTCCTACCAACTTATCTCGCCTATTTCTTTGATTTCCATAGAGTCCTTTGTTCACCTCTTCATTTGTAATCTTCTTTATCCACGGTATCCTCATCATTCGCCTGTAACACCACATTTCGAATTCTTCTGACCTTTTCTTTTCCACCACGTCCTTCATCCATGTTTCGCTCCCGCACAGCATCGCGTTCCAAATATACACCTTTAACAATCCTTTTCGAATTTTCAAATTGATTAATTTAATCTGCCTGCAGTGTGGAAATTGGAACATCGCATATGGGACTCAGAGTTGTAATTTTATCGTCGTTTAGAAATTAAAGATTTCACTCAAACATAGTAAATAGTAGCAGAAATACCTATGCAATTATGTAGGTATGCAGGTAGTTCCATACATTCGTATGTTGGCTCGAATTGACGGAATTAACAAACTCGAAACAAATTTTTTTAAAGTAATTGATGGAATCCTGAAACAATGTAGTTTACCTCACTCGTTTCCGACAGAAACTTTCTACAGCAACATATCGAGTTCTACTGTTCCATTCGAAAAGAGAAAACTAGTAATGATGTACGTTTATTCTGTGTAAGAAAGGAGAAATAACAATAAAAACGTATCGAATTTGCTAACACAATTTTTCAAAAAGGCGAAGGTTATATACTTAACCCCATTCTAAAATTAAAGGAAAAACTTCAGCTCAGTAAATGAGGTAAATTTTTATGTAAATCAACAGAAAAACCTAACATCACAAATTGTTAGTAAAATAAATAATACACACATGTGTAATATAATTATTTACAGCAGCAGAGAAGATAAGATGGAACTGCAGAAAAGCATAAAATTATGTATGAAACAGTTGACGCCATCTAGCGTCGGTAAGTTAACTAACCAACCGCTAACAGAGAGGAAGACTTCAAATCTATTGCGAATTGCGACTTTTAACGAATGAATTTAAAATTGAACTATACAGAATTCTTAAAACAACTAATAATATAAATGAATTACTCTCTCGAAGTTATTGTACATACATTATGGACGGAAGCTACGCATATTGTAATGAAACAATATAAAAAAGTAACAGGCAATGTCCTCAAGTATTTATCAACGAATTCCCTGATAACAATGTACCGTGAACGTAAAGCGTACGGTATACCGTACGTTGTATGTTGGGACGGAGAATAAAAAGAGGGAAAAAGGAAAAAGGACATTTCAATGCACTACAATTTTATTCAAAGCTGAAGAAGCGCTTGTCTAGCACTTTTCCACTCCACTTTCAAGAGGCTCGAGCCTTTCAGGATAATAACGAGTATGTGCATTCGAAGATTGTCTCCATGGAGAGGATAAGAGGATGCATACGTTCCATAATCTGGTAGTTCATAGTTAGAAAATACGACTGAACGATATCAGACCGCAATACTAGACGTTCACACAAAGAATAAAACTACAAAACGACAACGACGAAGTAACAACATGAGATATAAATATATCTTTTCAATTTCCAAATAGAATAAATGAATATAGAGGAAAAGTACAAACACCATTGGATATAGTGAGAGGGATGGTTTAACGACTTATAATTTTACAAATTGTTTGTCAACTTGTCTAATAACAACTGAATAACAAAAATAAACATTCTAAAAAGGAAGTCATCGATCGGTAGGACGCCTTCTCAGACATGAAAGCGTGTTTGGAGACATTTTATAAACTAGATTAGATACTGTTTGCAAATAGTTAGAGATGTAAGCTGCTCTAGACAGGAAGACGTGGAGGTGCGTGTCCAACAAGTCCTAGGACTGATGTCCTTATGATCTCTGGATCACAAAGAAGTGGTTGGTCGACAGATTTAATGGTGCTTTAGATAAGACGAAATACTGATCGTTCTGACTCCTTCACTCTTTGGGATTCTCTGTATCTCTTCTAACAATATCTCTCTTCTGTAGAACTAAAGGCGATTAATAAAAGGCTTCGGCGGTCTATGGTCATAAAACACCACGTTTCATAACGCAACGCTGACTATGTCGTTCGCTACAATACGAACTGTTAACAGAGTATCGACTCAGGAACTACATCCGTCCATCCGAAAACAAAAAAAAAGAAAACGAAAACGAAGCGATAAAAACGACGCACTCTGCTGTCGTAATTAAGCCACTAACTCTTCTTCATGACATTCCTGTTCGTAGCTTATCAGGCAGACAAAAAGCAATCGACTTCTCCAGTCCCTCTCGTCGCTGTTGAAGAGAAAAAGCGGCGATGTCTCAGTCAAGCGGTTGACACTTCGCGTCTGTCGGAGGTTAAGCGGCGCTTCAACGGCAATCATTGTTCGAACAATCGCGCTCTTCAACTTTTTCGACTTCTCAATCCATGGTAAGAAATAAGTACATGAAAAACGTTTATTCAATGGTAACATCGTTAGCCACACCTCAAATACTTCACTTTAAAACCTCATCATCAAAGTGTCACTAGTTTTATTTCTTGTCGTTATGTTTCGATATTGTTTTAATGAACATTTGTCAATTTTATCGATATTATGTTTATTCAAATGAGGATGAATTTTCGGCATACAAAAAAGGTTACTGATGTTGACAGAAATTAACCTAGTATAATCAATATGGGATGAGGGCAAAAGTTGGACAGTTTCCTGTCTGATCGCAGAACATTAAAAATAGCAAGAAAAAAGAAGCAGAGGGAGTCCAAAACTTTGTATGTCGTATTAGTTGGCGAGCCATATATAACGTCGATAGGAGCTTACGAAGTTATTTCTAAATAAAAGCACGATTTGGCGATAAGGGAACATTTGTCAAGTTTAAGATACGCCGGTGCTATTGAACGAGTGACTGTAGTGGTGGCGTGGAGTTCCCGGCGATCTCATATGGCCACGCTACCCTCTCCCGGTTTACGTGACCCCTTCCGGTGCTCATTATGTATACTTTGACCTCCGATTTTACGCAGCAATCGCGGACTCTTTGTTGCTTTTACAGGATCTAGATTTATAAGACTTATAAATATTTGATTCGTTACCCATAGTTTCAACATACGTACCACGCCCTCCAGATGCTCTCCTAAGTCTCGGGGATTACCGTCGATGGCCGATGAGTTGACCAGATCCATATGGATCTGCACTTAACTCGATGAAAAGCTGTCAAATTTGGATTAAACGAAAGCAGAGGTTTTCGAAATACCTTGGAAATCATTTCCATATCTGGCACATTCCATATTCAGTCAATCCCTCACATTATTAGTAAAATTTCGATTAAAATCTTCTAAAAGGTGATTTTTTTATTTACATGGACTCCCGCTAAAAAACCTTGTCGAGACTGCCATCTATGACGCGAATATTGAAACTAATAATGCGCTCCTGCAACTAATGTAAGATTTAGGACTTCCAAGCAATTAATGTCTTTTTAGCTTTTTTATTATAATTTTGGCGTACTTTAGGGTGAGTTTCCAGCCTTTTATTTCGATTTATGGGCGTCTTTGGCATTCTTGTTGGCTAAATTATTTCCACCCGGATAATAACCTAAACAATGAGAAGTCGACCTGCTTTTAATGCTCCGATATGCCAAAATATAATGCCCATCTCTTGAGATCGCTCTTAAGATTATTAACCATGTGGGTACCATCAACGAACCAAAATTAGCAATTTCATTAAACTATCACATAACACGTTATTGCTCGAAATTCCTTTCTTCCCTTCACCCAGAGGCGACAATTGGCGTTCAGTGAGTGTCTAACATTACTTTTACAACTTGTTTTACTAGATTTGATAAGTATCTGGAGTCTGACTCGAAGCTCTTCTATTTGCACGAACCGAAGTTTACCCCAGGTGGAAAACAAACTTTCGAGCAAAGTTCGTGGAACTGGGAAAATCTTCCCAATTGCTACTGTTGCTCCAAGGAAATTGAAGTAGGAATAACATTTGCACAACTCCGAAACATTAATTTTGTATGGAACCTCCCTCTCTCTTCATTNTTCTTAGGACCAACTTACGACTAATAGCCTATAATAATGTAATGCCTACTGCTTGATCAAATAAATGTTATGATTATAAGTTTAAAATATTTACAAATATCGGCAATAGTCTTTTGCGCCGAAACATATATTGTCCGCAAATGTTTGATAACTCTGCCATTAGTTGTGTGGATTGTATCAATTGTATCGTTAACAATACATTTGAAATTAACACCACTTTTAAACATATTTTTAATAATGCGATGGAACAATGACAATCGTATTGTTATCAACAACGAAAACGTTTTCATCAATATATGTAATATATTTGTTTGAATAGACATCCGAATGAACGATTTTCTACATGCAATTTGACTTTATCTTGTGGTTATCCGAAATACCTAATAGATAGGACGAACGGTTTCCAGGGAATCCGATCCTCTTCGAAGGCAAAGAGATAATATACATATAGATCGAAGAGTAAAATACTCCGATTCCGAGAGGCATCTCTAACATCAAACGGTAGCTTTAACTTACCAAAATTCGTCGTATCTATAGATAGTAGCCCAGATAACTCTTGTTTACATACCTGATAGTCAGTCTGCAAGGAAATCGTTAATCAAATATGCTTTTGGTTTCCTATTCAAGTCGCTATTTCGCGTAAGGAAATAAATGTCGACAGGTAGCATGCTTTATGTATATATATATATATATACATTTAGCCATCCACGTTCAAGTTTAATCGCTTAACAGAATATAAATTGAGCTTGGAATTGAAGTTTGCCAATAACCGATAGAACTCTATTGAAGAACAGATTTTCGGAATAACGACAAAGTAAAGGTCAAATTATTATCAGGATACACGAAAACTCTAAGAAACTTGTCGTGACTGAGCGATTAACAACGTCCAAAAAACAAGGAATATTAAAGAGGGTTCGTTATTGCATACCCATTAGGAAAGAATTTCTCAAAATCTAAATCCTTAGACAGACATTTTGGGTTTACTAAAATACAAACGCAAGTAAATTAAGGCTTCAAAAAATCTCGACGGAGAACATAGATGGAAGACAACATCGCTGCATAAAATTACAATTGGAACCAATTCGAGGATAGAAGCAACAACGATGAAAACAATAAAGTACAGAAAAAAGTCTTTGAAGGAGAAACATTAAGAAAGAAGTTGCCTGATCGAAATCCGTTTATTGAATCCATTCAGCAATCTTTAAATACGTGATGGAATATTTTTTTTCTAGAACCGCTGATTTGGTGCTTTTCGAGAATTGATAACCATCATTTCCTTTGATACTTTATACGAAAGTATAATACAAAGTGTTTCAAATATTATTGTAGTGAAACTGTTCAATTCTCTTATCAAAATTGTCTAACGACCTAAGGCAGCCGGTCAAGCTCAGGATACTTTTCTTACAGGATATTTATTGAATCTTCATCAGGACGATTTTATAGCATGCTAGTAAAATAAACGACATATGTGGGACACGGACGTTTAAACGTTGTCAAGTTTTTGTCAACTGTTTTGTTTTTATTGGATTGCTTACAGTTGATCGACTAACTTTGAGCTTTTTGGTCATAAGCCATATTGCATCGGTTGATCCACTTCTTTTTCATGCCATTGGGTGAGACCTCATTATCTACGAGGGTGGATTGATAAGTTTCCGGCCTAACCAAGAGATGACGCCACTAGGCCTACCTTGAGGTGACATTCTATAGTACCATCCTTGGATAGCTTGTAGCTATAGTTTCAGCCCGATCTCCTTGCTAGTGTAGGTTTGACAGCACG